>NC_133860.1:81564133-81864133 GCF_047830755.1 Zonotrichia albicollis
ACTCCTTAAACTTGGGTTTTTCTCCATGAGATTGGAACACCTGAAATTGTTACTGAAGTGCCAACCCTCGTCCAACTTTGATGGTAAATGCCACTGAAAGCAGCAAACCAAAGACCTTTTTGGGGACAAAATGCCCTTGAGTCTTTAACATACCAAGCTTTAATGATATGCAAATATTCAGATTGCCATGTCCACATTAATCTGTGCTAAACCAATTCAACATCAGTGCTCTCACAGCTGCACATACCAATTAATATGATTATTAATTCAGTAATGCCATAGGCTGGTGCACTATGCGGGTAGGATTATTTTAGTTTAGCATTAAAGGCACAAAATGTAAGCACCCACAACTTCACTGAGATTATTACTCCATCTAGAAGTTTTAATTTTAACATTACGCAATGCAGAAGTTAGGGATTAACTTTGCTAACTTTACACAGAAATCTTTACAGAGGAAATTTAATGTTACCTTGGATTAATAATGTGCTGAGAAACAAGGCAGATTAAAATTTGCAATATCAGGGGCTCAATTTTCAATTAGTACACCACATTAATTAGGTATGTTAGTTAATTTATTTTCTGTGCGTAGTGTGCTCTCTTCACCTGCGCTCTGTTTCTTCATTTTTTCAGCCTTATCTGCAGTTCAGCAGAGAAATTATCCCACTTTAAGGATTATACTTAAATTTGTTAGATGACAGAATGTAAATTACCTGACACTACAATGTCTACATTTCTATTATGTCAAATTGAAATTAGTCTTAAAAGATGTGAAATTCCCTACCCAGATAAACTTATCAACCTTATGATGGATTTTTTTTTCCCTATAATTGAGAGGATTTTGTTTGTTGTTTTTGAATCTCATTCCTATTTTTAACATCTATATTTTAGGCACAAAATACGCAAAGGTGACTTTTTTGAGAATTAGCTTTTGAATCGTATACAGTGAAGAAATTAATAAATTGCCTAAGTAATCCCACTGCCTGGGAAGTCTTTTAATCAAAAAAATGATTATAAATGTTTACAAAATTGGGGTATATTACTTTTTCTTATGGAATATTTTATCAGAAGTTTCCTATTTCTCACTATTTTTCAAAAATTTCCCATGTTTTAGTCTCACTGGCCAATTACTATCCAGCCCTTCCTGGGTCTTGAAACTGCAACCACCCTCAAGTCCTGGAAACCACAAAAAGTTTAAATGCTAAAGACTGAAAAAAAAAAAAAAAAATTATTTTTTGTTCTGCATCAGTTCTGGGGTTTTTTAACTCATTTCAAACTCCATTAAAGCAGCTACAGAATGCAGAGCACTGTGGTGTACTCTCATTTTTCTTAATAGAAATTTCAGTCAATCATTCAATCACTCCAGCTCTGACAGCACATAATTTTTATATGCTCAAAAACACTGCTAATTTATAGGCCAATAAAAAAAAAACCCAAATCTTTAAAGACTGCTTCCACAAGGTCAAATTTTTACTGCATATAATCTTTTAAAAGTTAAATAAGTTATAAAATTTTTTGTGCATATTCCAATTATTTTCTGTAATCTTAATATATTGTGGTACTACTATACTATAGCATGGTTACAAGTACATTGTCTATAGTTATTAGATATATGCTCTAGTTTTTTTAATTTACAATACTTCTAAATTATGAAAACTAAAATATATGTCTGTTAGGAGTGGCACAGGAATTGGTGAATTATCTGTGAAAAAGAAAGGAAGGAAAGGGACAAAAAAGAAAGTAACATCAGATCGCTATGTTGTGAAAACTTAATTTTGACATCTCCCCCCACTAAAAAATATGCTGAAGAAAAAGATATCACATTTCCAATGAAAATTCTATTTAAAAAAACCAAGAAGTGAAAAGACCAGTATGGTCAGATTACCTACACCATAAAAAGTAAAAATAATTCAGAAATCACTAAAGAAATAATTTTGGTACTACACTTTTTCAATTAATGTTTTTGCTTATCTTTCAAAATTATTATCTAAATCTATTTCTTCCATTTTTAAAAAGAAAATTTCATCCTTGGGAAACAAAAATTTTCTTTTCTTTTCTTTTCTTTTCTTTTCTTTTCTTTTCTTTTCTTTTCTTTTTCTTTTCTTTTCTTTTCTTTTCTTTTTCTTTTCTTTTCTTTTTCTTTTCTTTTCTTTCTTTTTCTTTTCTTTCTTCTCTTCTTTTCTTCTCTTCTCTTTTCTTCTTCCTTCTCTTTCTTCCCTTCCCTTCCCTTCCCTTCCCTTCCCTTCCCTTCCCTTCCCTTCCCTTCCTTCCCTTCCCTTCCCTTCCCTTCCCTTCCCTTCCCTTCCCTTTCCCTTCCCTTCCCTTCCCTTCCCTTCCCTTCCCTTCCCTTCCTTCCCTTCCCTTCCCTTCCCTTCCTTCCCTTCCTTCCCTTCCCTTCCCTTCCCTTCCCTTCCCTTCCCTTCCCTTCCCTTCCCTTCCCTTCCCTTCCCTTCCCTTCCCTTTTTTCTTTTCTTTTTCTGTTTCCTTTTCTTTTTCTTTTTCTTTGCCTCTTTTCCTTCCCTTCCTGGAACTCCCCTTCTCCTTCCCCATCCTCTTCCCCATCCCCTTCCCCTTCCTCTCCTTTTCCTTTTCCTTTTCCTTTTCCTTTTCCTTTTCCTTTTCCTTTTCCTTTTCCTTTTCCTTTTCCTTTTCCTTTTCCTTTTCCTTTTCCTTTTCCTTTTCCTTTTCCTTTTTCCTTTTTCCTTTTCCTTTTCCTTTTCCTTTTCCTTCTCCTTCTCCTTCTCCTTCTCCTTTCTCCTTTTCCTTTTCTCCTTTTTCCTTTTCCTTTTCTCCTTTTCCTTTTCCTTTTCTCCTTTTCCTTCTCCCCTTTTCCTTTTTCCCTTTCCTCTCCCTTCCCCTTTCCCTCCTTCCCCTCTCCCTTTCCCATTTCCTGCAATTCAAACCGTATTTCGCATTGAAACACGGGTGATTTTGGTTGCCCCACTGCCAGCAGCCCGAGCGGGGGCAGCCCAGGGGCAGCCAGTGCTGCGAGGCAGGCGGGGTGCACAAAACCACCAAAGCCAAAACGTTCAGGCACCGACAGCTCCTGCAACCCACTGAGCCATTCAGGATGAGCAGCGAGGCAGACCTGGAGTCCCGCTGAGAAAGATCAATAGGCAGTGCATTATCATAGTTATTTCCAATGACAGGAATAATAATGCAATATTTATTTCTGGTACAGGGTTGTTTCAAGCATCATTTTCCCCCCTCTCATTATTTGGGATATAGTTCATGCTAGGGCAATGTAGAGATATCTCACTGTGCTTAATGCTATGATTCCACTCAATCTAGCTGTTAAATACATTTTTTTTTTTTCCACATTATGTCGGTTGATTAAACTTTCTGTGAAGATGGTGGTAATTGAGTGTAAAGCTCCCATTTATGGCAGTAAGACTGCAAGATAGCAATGGAGTTTTTCTATGGTTTTTATAATTTCTCTCCGTGAAAAAAAAAAAAAAAAAAGGAGAGAGAGGATTAAACAAAACAACTACCCTGCAGCTTTATGTCAGTTGAAACACAGAAAAAACATTTAAAAAATAAAAAACAAAATGGGTAAAAATAAATAAAAAAAGCATTTCTCCAAACCTAGGAAAGAAAGTAGATAGAGAATAAACATTGTGATAATTCAAATGTTCCTAACAGGACACATTTTTTTTTTCAATTTATACTCTAAAGGTTTTAATCTGTTGGCTTTCAGTTAACTCATTAGTTCCTAAATCTCTTTGACATCCTTTGTTTTTTTTGGCAAAAAGTTAATTTGGCCGCGATTTCTTTGTTTACTGAGTGGCAAAGCTGCTTAGGGGAAATGATGAATAAAACCTGTAAAGGATGACATTAAAGTTATAACTAGAACTAAAAATAAAAAGGTTTTCTTCTACTTCTAAGATTCTGTATACATTTATGTTCACCTGAAATAAAGCACCTCTCATAGAAATACCTGGAACTGCATTTTGCCACGAAGTCAACACGCTAGCTTTGGAAAACTTCTTTACACCTCCTAAATCTTAAAAATCTAATGGCTGCTTTATATACTTTTTTTTTTTTTCAGTGATTTTCAAAACACAACTTTGTTTTGACATGTTTATTGTCAATTGTCTCGATGTGTTTGTCATTACATGCCAACCCCCTGTCAGAGGGATGGAATTTCTTTTTACAACTTCTCTGTGATTCCTTAGGAAGCATTTTGACTTCCATAAATTGTGAGTTACTTTCAAGGATGGAGCTATATATATATATATATATATATATATATTATATGTACATATATATATATATATATTTATATATAGTGAATAGCATTTTAAATATTACTGCAGAAGAGACCCTGTTGATTCCACTGCTTCTCCATCCATCTGGTTTAATGTCATGATCAGAGAGGAATTTCAAAGTCTACCAGCTAAAATAGGAGAAAGAACATTTTTAAATTGCTTGTCTTGTTTACCCAAGCTACCTGCCTCCAGCTTTCTCTGCTTTTCTCCTGATTCTTGCAGGTGAAGGCCTCTCCTCTGACCAAGCAATAAAAAATCGTGTCTTACTTACATTTAAATTTGGGTTAAATAACCAAAATTTTAAGTTGCTTTTGTAAAAAACCATCAAAATATGTTGACCAGCAGAAATTTTTAAGCTTTTTTAAGATTAGAAACTTTCCCTTTGGCACTGTCTGTCCCTTACAAACCAATTGGAAAGGGAATTGCTCATTCCCAATTTATTTTTATTAATTCTGGGTTATGTTCAGCCAGGTGGGGAGAGATCCATTGAGATACTGCAGAAGAGCAGTTTATTAATTTAAGAGTGCATTATGGAAATCACAGGGCCTTAGACCTTTGAATCAATAGGAACTTAGGGGAAAGAAATTATGAGCACATGCTTTTATAGAAAATACAAAATTCCAGTAAGGAAGTTCTCTCCAGTCATCCAGTGCAAAGAAGAAAACTCATTCCTGAAGTGTTCTTAAAAGTGCACCAAGTGCTTTGCAAACATGGTGAAAAATTGAGTCTAAATTTATTATTTTTATAGGATTCACTCGTTCTAATTTGCAAGCTTTCACAAAAAATACTTGCATTGTAGTTATGAATGGAAAATCTTTCCTTTTAGTGAGCTGAAAGGGTGACACCACCAAAAAAAAAAAACCCCTATCTCTTTGAACAAGTCACATTCCAATTTTACATGTGTGGAGTTTTCATGCACCTGAACAATTTTAATTAAAAAATATATTTTAGGATAATTATATTACTACTATTATTATTATTATTATTATTATTATTATTATTATTATTATTATTATTATTATTATTATTATTATTATTAATAATAATAATAATAATAATAATAATAATAATAATAATGGTTGTAATAATAATAATAATAATAATGGTTGTAATAATAATAATAATACTATATAAATCCTGTGGGAGACCTTGTGAATAGTCATTAAAGAAGAAAAATGAGGAAGCATGTGGCTAACACTCAGACAAGGTGAGTAGCCCCTGCTTTTCACCTAAAGGCCAGAAACCTCTGTTTGGTAAAAAAATGAGTGCTGAAAAGGCTCATGACTACCAGAAAATAATGCTTTGTCCCACATCTCATTGACACTGTGGCCTCAGTAACCATCCTCTGAGCTTCTACCTAATTTCCCTGGCCAGAAACTCCAGGTATTTCCCTGACCTCACATGTCCCAGATAGCTCCCTACACATTTCAGAAAGAAACAACCTTCCGAAAATTTTATTGTCATCTTTATTAACTTACAACTTATAAACACCCAAATATGTTCCTATTAATGGTAATATATTTATAGGAACACACAGAACGTCACATAAAACTTCAAAGGTTACTTTTTTGAGAATAGGGATTACCTTGATGTTTGTCTGTTTGCCAAATATTCTGTGTTATTCCAGAGGGACATATTATTTTTTTTTTCCAAAGGCAAATCCAGCTGCCTGTTCTGCATGGAATGAAGCCATTGAGTTTGAAGCAAAATAATAAACTTGTGAATATGTTAAACAAAGTTCAGCATCTACTCAGCTGTTCTTACTGACTATTAAACTCTGTCAGGTAACAAGATTTTGTAGGTTTAGCTGAATCTACTAACATGCATTCTGGCAGGGAAAAAGTACTTGTTTTTGTGTATTACTAGAATTTTGAATATCAACCCTTATTCCCTGGTTTCTAGGAGAGGCAAATTATTCCTTTAAATCTGCCATTCAAAAGTTCCTTCGGGTATCTTGTTCTTGCTCTTTTCTTCTTGTTCTGCTTCTTCTTTTTTATGTCCTTCTTGTTCTTCTTCTTCTTGTTTTTCTTGTTCTTGTTCTTCTTGTTCTTCTTTTTGCTCTTCTTTTTCTTTGTCTTGTTCTTATTGTTCTTGCTCTTGTTCTTCTTGTTCCTCTTCTTGTTCCTCTTCTTCTTCTTCTTCTTCTTCTTCTTCTTCTTCTTCTTCTTCTTCTTCGTTTTGCTCTTCTTTTTCTTTGACTTGTTCTTCTTGTTGTTCTTCTTCCTCCTCCTCTTCTTCGTCTTGTTGTTGTTGTTCTTCTTCTTCTTCTCCCTTCTCCTGTTCTTGTTTTTCTTCTTATTCTTCTTTTTGTTCTTGCTAATTTTCTTCTTCCTTTTCAGGCAGATCTCCAGAGTAAATTCCCTTGTATGCGAACACTACAAAAATCTCAGGGTTTTCTAAACCCCAAATGTTAAACATTTTGCAAACCTCATAGATAACAGAATGACATAATTATTGATGTTGGAGACTGTGGGAATCCACAAAATCAGAGAATCCACAAAACCAGAGGGTTTGGGAAAGCTGCAAAAGGCAGGCCCCAGAGACAGCGGGACTGTGATTGGAGCTAAGCAGCAGCCATGAGCTTGGTCAGCAGAAAAATTATTTAAACTGTAGAAAAGCAAGGACAAATAGAGCAAAGGTCTGTGTATTAATGCTTGTCTGGAATAACTCCCTAAGCTACAGAAAAGTTCATCTAGCAAGGTATTAGAAAGTTTTAAGCTTAATAACAGAGTTCTGTGCATTGTGTTTGAAGGCTCACAAGCAGTATTGCATTTGAAATGAGCAAGCATTGTTTAACCAAAGGTACCTGTGCTTATAGTGGTTGGACAGAACTACTGTCAATATAGAATATACACTGTACAGATATAAATACTGTCAGTGTGCTTTTGCTTTGTGTGATTGGTCACAAAGCTCATAAAGTGAGCTGTGACATTTAGTTCTGTGTCTGCTGCCTGGGATGTGAGCTGCTGCCATCTTCCCATTGCCATGGCCATGGACTGAGAGTGATGCTGGAAAATCAAACAGCTCAAGGCAGTTCCACAGCAGCCTGTCCTGTTTGTGATTTGTACACAGACCCCGGCCGGTGATAAAAACCATCAGATGGTCCCCATCTGGCACATCCAGTCTAATGTTTCACCCATCACCACCTTGTCCCCAGCCCAGAGCTCTCTGAGTGCCACCTGCAGGGACGGGCACTCCAAACCCCCCTGGGCAGCTCCTTCCAAGGACTGAGCCCCCTTTCCATGGGGAAATTCCTGCTGCTGTCCACCCTGAGCCTGCCCTGGCCCAGCCAAAGCTGAGGCAGAATATGTCTGAGTCATCATGAATTATATTGAATAATTTCAGTAAAATGACCTATGACTACCACCAAGTCTGAGAAGCACACAAGTCACCTAAGAAGGTTCGCCAAAGTTAAAGTTTTTTGTCTCAGCTCTTACAGGCAAACAAGTTCCTAAGGGACCATGGGCATTTTTAATTTCTGAGGGTCAGAACAAAAATGACTTTCAAACTCTTTTTTATATAATCTTCAACGATTCATTTCCAGCAGTTCAAAGCAATCGTAAGTTAAATTGTTGACTTCTAAATACTCCCACTGGATGAATGTAAAATCAGAAAAATAAAGCTTGAAGTCCAGCTGTGGGAGGAAATTAAAAGGTGTGTAAGGCTGCAGTCCTGATGTGCTGGTGTGCTGAAAATCAGGACTTTCTAATCTGCTGTCATTGTTCTGGCACTTTGCAACTATTTATCTTCACATCTGAGATAAATATATGTATATATATATGTATGTTAAAATAAATGACTGCAGGAAAAAAAAACAAAACAGAAGTACAAAAGGGTTTTTGACGTGCTGAATGGTATTCATTATGAGCAATGTACTAGACCTATATATAATGTGACTTTTATTGTTCTTTAATCTCTTTTTTTTTTTTTAAATTATTCCATTACTTTTAGTTTCCTTGATGGTTTTGGTCTGTTCCACACTTTTGTCCAACAGCCCAATAATTTCCACTATTTTATGACAAATGGGTATACTTAAGAATTTTCATAATGAAGAGAGAGAAAATCACAATAAAACCATAAATAAACAATATAGAAAAATTTAACTAACTACATATATTTTATTAGAGATATTGTGGTATTCTGAAGACCAGATCCCCATCTTCTTCAAAGCAACAAAGCTTTTTTACAGACCATAGGGAGAGATTGTGGATGATTTCAATTGTTTTTACTTCAAATTACGTACAGTAAGTGCATAAAATTAAAATAAGACCAGAAGTTGTAATATAAGACAATAAGGATATCTTTTTTCATTACTTTTTGCTCCTACTGAAAGAGATAGAACCTTTGAAATAAATCATCATGTGCAGCAGGTCACACCACTGCAGCTTGCTCTGGTAATATAAAAAAGCAAAAATTCACAAGCAAAGAATCACAAGGGAAAGGGAACACAACCTCTTTTATTTGGAAAACACATTTCAAACACAATAAACATTGAACTCATCACCTGAAACTCTAAAAAATATAATAATGTTCCTAGCATCTTTCAGGTGAACATAAAAACCAAAAACAAAGCAAAATGAAACGATATCATTTCCCTGCCCCTCACACACGCACACACTCTCCACCTGAGACCATTTAAAGAACTTCACTTTGCATTCAATTCCTCAGAGAGGCTTCTCAGAAGCTACAGCTTATTTCTGAAGTAATTCTACAAAGTGACCAAGTGCCCCCAATTTTAATGGACTGCATCAGCCTCGCAGGGATGGCTGCTGCACCATTAACTTGTGCCTTTTAAAGCCACGAGCTGCAAAGGCAGAGTATTTGCTGACTTTCTGAAAGAGGACAGTCTAAAGAATTTTTTATTTTTTTTTTTATTTCCATAACCCAAACCCCCAGCACCCACCTCACACAAGGATATTTTAGAGAACAGCTTCGCCCTTTCCTGGGTGCTGAAACTGAAGCCAAATTTCCTGCTCAAGCCTGTGTTTGCTGAGGATGCTGAATGCATATTTATAGCCTGTAATGGTCCTTCAGCAGCAGCTCAGAGCAGTGGGACCCGATGGCTTGGAGTTGTTCAATGTTTATTTCCAGTTCATTTCCAGCTGCAATGAAATACCAGGATCTCACTCGCTTTAACTTAGGGAGTACCAAGTGCTTTTTTCCCCAGATATCAGCTGCTCCCAAACTGCATAGAGCAAATGGAAATGAATAAAGATTCATACAGCACAAATAGAACGACCACTTAAAGTGCAAAAGGTATCTTAACAGCCCCAAAGTGTTTTGAATTTTGACCAGAATCCTTGGACTGAAATAGCATGAGATGCCCAAAAGGTTATTCTGAAAAGGAAAAAATAAAAAAATGTGGACTAACCTTTTCATAACCTTTCACTCTTTGTTTTTCCTTTTTTTTTTTGAAGGTTTACTAATTATTTAATTGAAATGGAGTTTCCACACAAATCAAAAGTCTCATTACCTACTATTAAGCTGCGCAAGAAAACAGTTTAATAATAAAATAGAAAACTGCATGCCATCATTTTACCCACAACCACAACAAGAGGTTTGGCAGGAAACTTTCTGCTGCACTGAAATCAGTGCAGAATTTTAAAAGAGAATTTAAAAACAGAATTTTGAAAGGAAAATATAGGCTTGACAATATTGATGATAAGAATTACAGAAAATACGTTTGCTTTTTTCTATAAATAGGAAGTGAAATCAAAGTCAGTAAATGAAGCGCATCTCTCTCATTTCCTGCAAGATAAACTTACAAATTTTGACAGAGGCATTATGTAGAGTGCAATTTCCACATGAACAGCCCAAAAGATTTTTAGCCAATGCATCACTCCTCAGTAATGCTGTAGAATTATGAATGTATGTATAGAGTGCCTCACTTCCCAATTAAAGATTTGAATTATTCTAAACAAGATATAATCTATTTTTAATTCTTCAGACTTGGAAGGTTTTAGAGCAATTTAGCTATATGTACATCAAAAAGGGGAAAAAGACCTGTTTTTTTCTATGTTCCTGACACGCTGAAGTTGTGGAAGACTTCATATTAAATGGGCCACAAGGAATTAAAGTCAATCAGAACCCAGCAATGCTCAGCTGAGTCAGTTGGGTTCTTTTCCAGCTGAGGATGAGGATGATGGATAAAGGGGACAGACAGGAAACTGAAAGAACTTTTTCCAGGCTGAATTTGCCACTACAGTCATGCGGAAAAAACACATTTCTGCACCCCTCCACACTGACCTGATGGCTAGTGAAAATATGTGGTATAATAAAACATATGAGACAGAATAATTGCTAGTCAGGAGTAAGTTGGGAGAGTGAAAAAATAACAAAAAGAAAGGGAGGAGCAGGGCAGGAAATTCTGCTTATACACACATCCATTGAAAAAGAATTTTTTTTCTTACGATAAGCTCTGATTTTCATATGGTTAAATTAATAAAAATCCTTTTCCAAAAGCATATAATTTCATCTGTAGGTACAAAATACAAATCAGCCAATAAAAAAACCAAATCAACTTCATTTTGAGCAGAGCACAGCCCCCTCTCTGTACCAAGAATCTCAGAGTAAAGATGGGAGAGAAAAACAGGCATGCAATGCATTTTGAAATTTAGGCTTTCAATTTATATGTTTTCCTCTAGTTTTAGTTTTTTTTAAAAAAAAAAAAAAACCAGAGTGAAATCGGTCTGCAATAAAATTTTAAGCAAATATAAACTGAACTAGTTAAAGCAAAACACAAGCTGTATTTCTGAAATCACTGAGGTACATGTTGGAGTTTGGATACTACCTCTCTTTTCTTTTGTGAGCAACTCCTTAAACTGAAGGTTTTCTTTTATTAGTTCTCTTTTATTGCATCCACAGAACTTGAAGAGAAAGAAATGTAGGTTGAGGGTAAGATCAAAACCACAACTTTAAAAAAAGCCCTTCTCTGATAAAACAGAGTCACTTCTTTCACTACCCTCCTTAAGTTTTCCAGTGCAGGGAGAAGGAATACGGTTTATTTTATTTTCTGTATGCAGTTTCCCATTTAAAAGTCTCAAACATTTCTCATGTGGTTTCTCACTACCTGGTTGCTGAGAATATAACTGAACTTCAAGCTCATTTTTTAAAATGGTTTGTTTCTGCTAAATAGTTTTGCAGTTAAAAAAAAATAGTTAACTAACAAAAAATTTAATTTTTAAGGCTTTTACATTTTGAGTCAGAAAAGCCAAAGAAACCAGAACATTGGTTTATTGCTAAAATATTCATATAGCAGCAAATCCACCTTCCTGAAGAAAATTTCTAATGTCTGAAGCTGACAAGACACCATTTATAAGGAGTAAATATTATCAACCATCAAAGAAAGCCAAAGGAGCAAAAAACTGGAATTTGCACAGAAAAAAAAAAAAGTAGTTCTTTCATTGCATGTTGTAGTAGATGCATAAAGACTATATAAAAAACTGTGTTTTAATGTAGTTTTCATAGACTTATCAGACAAAATTTTGTGACTGCCTTCTGGCCCTCCTCATGCTAATATTGAAAAGCAAAATTTTCAGTATTAAAGACAGGAAAAAGGAAAGGCAGGAAAAACCTTCTAAATAGTTTAATGTCTATTCATATGAAAGATCTTGACTAAATTTCAGACTTATTCACTGCTACAGCAGCTGTGGTGACCTGATCATAATTAGATCTCTAATGACTCTCTGTATATTAGTTGTAAAAATATTTAAGGTTTGATTATTTTCTCCTATTTCATGAAAGCCATAAAATTTATTTAACCTAACCATGGAACAGCACAAGTTAAATGGATACTACGGATTAATACCACAGATGCTTATGATTAACTAAAGTGCTAAAAAGCTCTATATATGCACAAAAAATAAGTAGATTCTGGCCCCAAAAACATAGATTGAACATTAAATACTGTCCTGTGATAATCTTCTCTGTTTCTTAAAAAAAAAAAAAAAAAAATTTGTCTAAAACCAGCAATAGACCTGATATAATCTAGCAGAGTCTTGATCACTCAGAGTGAGACACATACTTTATGTGAATGAAATTGCTCCTCAATATCACAAAAATAAAATCCTTTTTCCCTGAAGCTGAAGTCTCCGGGGTTTCCCGATTCTGGAAATTAATGGCATTAGTCTACAGGTAAAACCCATACTTCATCTTTTCAATGACTTTTGGTGTCGTGGTCTAAGAAATTAAAAACAGAAAAATAGCTAAACCCCTTCCGCATCGTATCAAACACATTTTTAATTTTGTAGATCATTCTCTTTCACCACAGCACCTGTAGAGAAATAAATATTGAAAGCAGTTGGGGGAAAATCCTTCATCATGAGAGGATGTCAACTTTGGAACATTTTGTGTAGGGAATCTCTGGACTTTATTCTATAGGGCACCGTTAAAGTTAAATTGCAGGATATCCAGGGGTTTTTTTCAGTCCAAACTTCTCTACCCTTCCACGCACACAATTTAGGATTTTTGGCTGCCTCTGACCTCTTCAATATAAAATCTCACACGTTTCCTGAAATTTTTATAACCCATTTGAACTCATTATTTCCTAATAACAGATTTACTCAGATATTGCTATTAAGGACTTCAATCTCCAGTAAAACTTCTTAGTGAAGTCAATGGCATCGTAAAAGAAAATTATGGGCAAAAACTAATAAAAGCTGGAGTTTCAGTAATGGCTTAGATCAATCATTTGGGAAGCCACCACCTCGAGATCTTTTCCAGTGGAAATAAAAATGCTCACTTGACTTCTACACCTTCTACAGGAGAAACAAAATTGACATATGGCATTTTTTCCTAAAAGTTCTTTTAGACTTGTAAATGAAAATGAAACCTTCGGTACTTTTTGGTAGAGAATAATGGCACTGAAATAAGAAATGTGAGTTGCAAATGATGTTGACAAATTTGTATGTAATAGGAATCAGCAGAATCTAAAGGACAGAGAAAGATCAGACACAGGAAATTCAAATAATACCATTCCAGAAACATACAATGAGTTTGATAACAACTTGAGCTATTCTAAATTATATAATGAAAATATATCATTGGAAAGAGAATAGCAGGCTCAACCACAGCACCCATTTCAATGTGATCCTTTTATAAGGAACACAGCATATTTTAGATTTTTGTATATCAGCATTGATCACTACTGTTTCTGTGAGAAAACAAATACTAACCAAATAACTATATAACAAACTGACTCTACATTATTGTCAATATCTAGTCTTTCTCACTACTATTATTTTGATATGTTAAATAGCTATGTAAGAAATCAAAAAATCAAGGTAAGACATTCAAGATAAAACATCTTAAATGTTTTGACATTATTTTGGGCAATCTTAACTTCTGTTGTGGATGTTGTTGCTGTTTCTACCTGTTAGCTTTCCAAACTAAGCAGAAGATAATTTTGTAGAGCAATGTAATTTTTCCACTCACAAAAGTGCTTTGCACTTTTCACTTTTATTTAATTCTTGAGGTGTTGAATCTCCATGCATTAGCCTGGCATGCTTGTTGATACATTGCAAATATACATGCTTATTTTCATGCCATCTCATATTTCCCTTTCCTAACAGCAGTGCAAAAAACTGGAAAATAAAATTTTAAATTTCATCCCTATTATCTCTTTCACTGATTTCTTTACACTTATGCCACTCACACATTCCTTCAGGATAGGCCATAGTGAATTTTTCTTCACATTTATGCCTGCTGCAAAAGATACATTTAATTCATAAATGCACAAATAGGTTCACTGATGTTTCATGCTGGGGTGTTGTTGTGGTTCGGTTGGGACTTTTTTCTGCTCAAATATTTATGCAGAGGGAGTAAAAAAGACAAGAAAAAGAGACTTTCTGAAATGTTTCCTGGAAAAGCACATCCACAGCTGCCTGCTCACAGGGCTTGGCTGCTGTCTCAGGGTTCTGAGACAATTAAAGATATTTTTTGAGGCCAGAGTCTCCCGAGTTAAGCAGCTGTGGGCTAATGAGCTGTGAATCCTTCATAATGCTGTAATTTTTATCTGATGGAAAAATAATGGTGGATTTACTTAACCTGCACCTGTAATTAGCAGTGTTTTCCTTCTCAGTGGTGTTTTCTTCTGTCAGCCAGAGACTTTTGTCTGCCTCACTTACCTGAAAGATAAATTTCCTACAATGGATGAAATTTGTTTTAATAAAGGAACCAATACTGTTGACTAAATGATTGAGTTTCTCTCCAGAAAAGAGAAAGTTTTTTTTTATCTCTACATAATCCTGATTTAGAGTAAATATTACTTGACATTGAACAATTAAGAGTAAAAAGCCCCCAAAACAATGAAACTGAAGCGTTTAATTACCTCACTTTCAACAGTGAGTTCAAAACAAAACCAATCAACTTGAACATGAGTGTTTCAAATAAAAGCATTTCCTTTCCCCATGGAAAATTCTAATTTTGCTTGGAGAAATTTGGTGATAAAAAAGATTAGATTTTTAAAAAATAGCTCAGTATATTTCTCCAAGGCATTTAAATAGAAAGAAAGCCATATCTTTCAGAGCAAATGGACTTAAATTGCCTTCTTATTTGCTGTCTGAATCTATCCAAATATATTTTACATCAGTCCAAAACTTCAAAAGCAGAAATAAAACAGCTGAACATTAAAAAAAAAAAGGAAAAAAACCCCAAAAAACCAAACAACTGCATAGGGAGAAGTGATTATGTGAAATTAAACGGAAATGCGAACATTTCTAACTGGTTTTATTTCAAAATATTTATTTCAGTATTTAATATGTCAACAGTGCCATGAATGACATTATGCCCTGAATGACGGAGCTCTATGTATTTCCTATACATATAACTAAATGATGAGGACAAATAATTAAAGAGTAAAATACATAGATTTTTATTGCAGGAGAGAAGGGGTTTTAGGAGGACCGCAGAAAGAGTGATCATTGGCGGCTGGGAAATGAAAAATTGTCTCAGACACACAGAAGGAGCCACAAATGAAGAAATTCAGGCCCAAAAGGTGGAAAGCAAGTGACTGGACATTCAATGCACATTAAAAATACAAAATCTTTCAAAAATCCTTCTGTATTCTGCCTTGAAACCAAGCAAGCACAAGTTGCCAGCACAGTCATAAATTTATCTTTAAAACTTATGGAAGAACAAACAGATAAACAAGTTTAGAACCACATTAGTATGGTTTTGTTTTTTTTGTTCCCTCCCTGTCTATGAGAGAGCAAATATGCACAAATTTCTGCAGGCCTTAGCTCCAGGAAGTGTCACGTTCTTGTAGACTTGGAAGCCAAGAAATAAAAAAATTAAAAAAAAAAAAAAAATAAATAAAAATCACAGGGAAAGGTGTGACAAGTCCTGCTAATGTGCTAATGTGAAGACAAATCTTCTGTTCCAGCAGTTCTCTATTTAGCAAAAATAATTTCTTCTTCCCTTCTCCCCTGGTTATCTGATATTGACCCTTCTAAACAGATGGGAAGGGATAAGAAGGATTTTATCTGAATCTTAAAATATAAAAGTACTTGAATCCTCTAGGCAAGAAGTTGTTTCTACAGAGTGCACATTGCACATTCTAAAAGCTTTTAAAGTGTTTTCTGCAGCTCAGAAATCCCTGCATTATTCTCTAGCCATTGTGTTCTTGTGCAGCTTCAGCTGCAAAACTGCATTTGTCTTCCTTGTGCATTTCTAAAATTTTCATTACCCTGTGAGGAATAATTAAATCACAAAGCAAGCGAAGACAGCTCAGTGGTGAATGAAAAGCCAGTGCTGCAAAACAGCATCAAAAATTGAAACTGAAGATTTTAGCTTTTGGCAGCTAATTTACAGAGGTACCACCCTGAGGCATCAACACCATTCATCACTCCTGCAGCAGCCTGGAATGTTTGCAGCATCACTGGGAGCAGAAGTGGTTACGGAAAAAAGAAAAAAAAAAAAAAAAAAGAAGGAAATTTGGGGAAATACGAAGTAAATATTGAAAGGAATCAGCAAACCCACAGAAAATCTGCAACTGGGCATTGATGTCTGTTTAGAATTAAACCAATGCACAAGCGAGGTTCTAGGAGGCATAGTCACTAATGGAATCACCCAAGATGTGGAGATGTCAAAAGTTTTTAAAGTTAAACAAAGTTCAGACACATTTCTAAAGAGCTTTGCAGGGCAATTCAAATATTTGTGTGCAACTACAGTTTTTACAGAGTTTATAAAGGCAGTAAAAGAGGGTGGCAGCACAGATTTGGCAAGAAATTAGGTTTTTCACAAAAGCATCTTTTAAATACTTGAAGTAATTTAAATCCATCTCAGTTACTGCTTAAAACACAAAGAAACAAGAACTACAAAGGCAAGGAGGAGGCAACATGCAACTCTTAGAGACGGCACCAAAACTAATTTGAAAATTCTTTTTTTTTAATACTAGCAACACACAAAAAATGTACTTACATAATATTTCTTCTGACTTGAATGATCAAATCTGAGGTTTTAAAATGCCAGTGAGACTCACAACTGAAAATTTAGGGGTTTGGAACAACTGGCTAAAATTATTTAGCTCTTCTATTACTGCTACAGTTCAACGAATAACAAAAAGCATAAGGGACTCATTGCATAAAGGGTTCCAAGATTTTATTTGATTGTTCTCTTCCTCCAGAAATTTGAAGTAAAACTAAACACATTTAGCTGAAGTGAATACTTCTATTCTTTTCACTTTGTTAGTATAAAATCTAAAGATGAAAGCAATACAAAAAAAATGGCCTTACGGATTTAAAGTAACAAAATAAATCAATCTTATCTATTAATTTTAAATTTCCCTGCTTTGGTGGTTTTAAGATAACATTATTTTCCTCAGTAGTCTTTTTTCAATCTAACATCACTGCTTGATAGAGTTTAGGCTGTATATATCTATTTCTGCTCTATCTTTTTCTCTAGCCCCTTAAAATCTTTCCCTTGGTTAAAAGTGTTTGCAACCTATTGAAATGCAAATGGAGATAAACATTGAAGTATCAGGCAGACGATATTACCAAAATTATTTACATATTTTAAACTGTATTTTCAAGATTTTCTACTTCTAGAAATGCATCTCTGCTCATTTCAGGAGAAGAAGAAATATTAAACATTTTTTGTTTTGTGCAAAATGTCATGTGTAATCAAAAAAAGTTAGCTGTTCTTCATCATGATTACTGGAGCAAAATTTAGTGACTCTGTCTCACTAAAATCATCAATTCTCTCTCATTTAGGATAAATTTCTGACTACTCATCACCAAGTAATAATTTTTCCTACCTTTGATGATGAAGATGTCAGACTATATTAATGGTCCAGCAAATTTCTGCCACATTCATAAGTTCACTTGCCTGTTAGGTTATCATTTACATTAAGCTCAGAAGTTGTTCTGGTTTTTTGCAGAATTTTTTGAAATCACATCCAGAAAAGATACAGCCCCAGCACAATACAAACCTAAAAAAGCCCTAAAAATTATTTCATTTTACTATCTTTTGATAGTTTCAAAATAGTTTTACCTTGTCCCTGGAAGTCCAACAATATTTTTAGTTTTATTTGTGCTCGTATTTACATAATTGTTAGAATTTAATTTTGCACTTCATTAGCACCCCCAGCCCATCCTAATATTCTAAATGAGCAAGAACTCTTCAAACTTCCTTTAATCACAAACACTCATTACAATTTTTCTGGGTGATAGGGTATATCTGAAAATCAGCATAATTCCAATATGTCTAATTTACACCCAGCAGAGTTCTGAGTTCTCCTAATCATGTTTATGCAAATGCACAAGCAGCAAAATAATTATTGTAAGGATTTGAAATGGGTTTCAACCCAAATTCTCTCACTGAAAATCACCATTGCACTCATCACTCACTGCCTTTCCCAAAGTGTAGGCACATATTTTCTGAAAATACGCATTTTTTTTCCTTCACATTGAGCTCTCAGAACATTTCTGTGTCAAAACACCTTTTTCCAACAGTTAGTTTACTGAGTCGATACTTTTGCTCCTGCTCTACCAGTTTTCACCATTCACACTCTCTCCCTTTGGACTCTTTTTTGGGGGTTTTTCTGTTTCTGTTGGATGGCATTTTGTGTTTTTTCTTGAAACACAACACACTGACTACTCCAATTACTTCTCCATATGAGACGGATGCTCTGATTTCAACACTTTTAGCCAATGGAAAACCTTCTAGACTCTGCTGGCCTCGCTTTTTACAGAAGAAAGGGAAACAATTATCTACACTGTAGAAAAGTCATGGAGATCATTTGAAGCTTGACCCCGAAAAATTGGGAGGGGTCAAAAAATTGGTGGGTCAAAGATTGATGGACCCTGATGTCCCACCCCTGAAGGTTCAATGCCAGGTTGGAAGGAGCTTGGAGAAACTTGTTCTTGTCAAAGGTTCCCAGGGCAGGGGGTGAAAAAGATGATTTTTAAGCTCATTCCAACCCAAACCATGCTGTAACCCACAAGTGATGTCAGGAATGCTTGCTCACGTGACTCAGAAGATTTTCTCTCTTTGCTTTTGTTTCTGCAGCCATGGAGGTTGGGGGACATCCCACAACTCTGGGAGAAGACTACTGGAACACCAATCTACGAGGCCTCAGATGAAGGATCCACTCAATTTTCAGCCCATCAGTTTTTGCTCAGTCCCTGGGGAGGTTCTGGAATGGATCCTCCTGAGGGTTATCAAAAGTCAGATGAAGCACAGGACTGGGATAAGGCCACATTAATCCACCAACAACAAATTCTGCTTGACAAACCTGACCACTCTTTATGACAGAGCTCTGTGCTTGGCTGATGTGAGCACTGACCATTATCTTGATGCCTTAGATTTTTAGCTTTTTTAAAATTTTCACATATTTGTAGGTTGCTGAAGCATGGCTGTAGCTTCTAGCACATTTCCTGTCTCTATTCCCTACATTTAGGAAGACTAAGCTGACCTTTTAAAAACATTCCTAAAATATTGTTTAGTCTTATTCCAAGAAGAGAACCAGCTACAGGAAAGTTCTTTTTTCTGACAAGAATCTGGACCAGACATAACAAAAGTGGGACAAAAGAAACCTCTGGACTGCTTCCAGTGGGGCAGGACCCCGGGAATTGTTACCTAAATACTAAACTTTTAATTGGATAATAGATGATAGATATATTACTTTACTAACCACATAAAAATTGTAGAATTACTGTATCATGTGTGATTTTTTGCCGTATTGTGTACCTGAAAGCTTTCAAGAAAAGGTTTGCTTTTATATTCACTCTGATGGGAAGATCTTTTATATTTTCCAGGCAACAATGCCACTGGATTCCTCCAAGGTTTTCAATATATTTTTACAGCCTTCTGACAAAATAAATTATTCAATATTTTCTAGGCAAGAGGTCTTTGGGGTGGATGGGGGACTGGCTGACAGGTGACACATGGTGGGACTCATGATAAATAGACCCTTTCCAAACTGGCAGACTGTCCCAAATGGGGTCCCCCACGCATCCAAATTAGACCCAACATTGTTTATGATCTTCTTAAGTGATCTGGATGATGGCACGAAGCATACCCTGATGAATTTTGTTAATAATTCCAAATTATGTGGGGAAGGAAGAGCTTATCTTTATAAGGAAGAGCTTGTTTTTATAAGGAAGAGCTTATCCTGCAGGAAGATCTGGACAAGCTGGAAAAGAGGGGGGAAAAAAACACACAGAATGTCCATAAGCAGATGTGTAAGGCCCTGAATTTGGGAAAACCTGTGCAGCACAGGCTGGGATCCACCCAGCTGAGGACCTGCTCTGTGAAAAGGGACCTCTGTGGAAAGGGACCTGGGAATCCTGAGGAGAAACCAGACTGGTGAGTGACCAGGGTTCTGCCGCAGCAGGGAAAGCCAACAGGGTGCTGGGAGGCATTAACAAGGGCACGTAAATCAGAGGTAAATGAATCACCCCACTCTGCTCAGCTTTTGTTGGGTCCCTCCTACAGCCCCGTGCCCAGCGGTGCTCCCTGCTGTGCCCCACAGAGCTGGCCAGGCTGAGAGGCTGCAGGGAAGGGCCACAAAGAGGATCCAAGGGCTGGGAAATCTGACTGGGGGGAAGGAAGGCTGAGAGACCTGGGCTTGCTCAGCCCTGAGGAGAGGAGGATGAGGCTGAGAGGCCTGGGCTTGCTCAGCCCTGAGGAGAGGAGGATGAGGCTGAGAGGCCTGGGTTTGCTCAGCCCTGAGGAGAGGAGGATGAGGCTGAGGCCTGGGCTTGCTCAGCCCTGAGGAGAGGAGGATGAGGCTGAGAGACCTGGGCTTGCTCAGCCCTGAGGAGAGGAGGATGAGGCTGAGAGGCCTGGGTTTGCTCAGCCCTGAGGAGAGGAGGATGAGGCTGAGAGGCCTGGGCTTGCTCAGCCCTGAGGAGAGGAGGATGAGGCTGAGAGGCCTGGGTTTGCTCAGCCCTGAGGAGAGGAGGATGAGGCTGAGAGGCCTGGGCTTGCTCAGCCCTGAGGAGAGGAGGATGAGGGGACACCTCACCCCGTGCTCCCCTGGTTCAGGGGTGGCCACAGAGTGTGACTGCGGTCACAGGGGTGCAAGGGTGAGGGGAGAGACGAGGATCTGACTCCATGTTTCAGAGGCCTTGATTTATTTTTTTATGATATATATTATATTAAAACTATACTAAAAGAATAGAAGAAAGGATCTCATCAGAAGGCTGGCTAAGAATAGAATAGGAAGGAATGATAACAAAGGTTTATGGCTCAGACAGAGAGTCCGAGCCAGCTGACTGTGACTGGCCATTAATTAGAAACATCCAACATGGGCCAATCCCAGATGCTCCTGTTGCATTCCACAGCAGCAGATAATCAATGTTTACATTTTGTTCCTGAGGCCTCTCAGCTTCTCAGGAGGAACAATCCTAAGGAAAGGATTTTCCATGAAAGATGTCTGTGACCACGGAGGAGGGGGAGACTCCCTTTGTGCGTGGAGCCCATGGAGAGGACCAGGGCTGGGGGCTCCAAGGGACTCTGACTGGGCACAAGAGGAATCACTTTCCCCACAACCATCAACCACTGGAATCATCTCCCCAGGCAAGGGATGGATTCCCCAGCATTAAATGTTTTTAGGATTCAACTGGGCAGGGCCCTGGCCCATCCTGCCTGGACCATGATTTTGCCAAGAAAGCTTCACCCAGGTGATCCTTGAGGTCCCTTCCAACCTATGCCTTTGCAAATTCAGGAATATTTATCCTGAACAAATCATAGCTGTGGAACATTTGTTCTGATTATGTTTAGACACTGCGAGACAAACAAGTCTGTTGCTGTCATGCAAAGAAGAAAGCAAATGGAAAACAATTTAAATTTTTAATATAAAGTTAGTCATCGTGTGTGATGGAAAACCCAGCAACTGAAAAAGGCCTAAAGATAAGAAAATTGATCACCATCGAGCAAAGTACATGAGAAAGCCAATATGATTTTTGATGGTTTAGTTCCAGTAAAATGAACTCACTTCAAGTATACTTCCTGAAAACATTACCTTCCAATAGCAGAAGCTGCAAAACCATTGACACATTAAAAGACACAGGGAATATATAAAGTCTGTGGTTTATGAAGATTTATAAATGATATATTATCATGGAATCACATAGTGATGAATGAGTCCCTCTCTGTCAATGATGAATTGGGATTTTTAATCAATGCATTTTTATTTAGGTATATTACGGAAAAGAACAATTATTTATAACACAGAAACTGACCATCCAAACCTATATTTCACGTCCTGGTGGCGTAAATATACAGTCTCTTCTTTGGTTAAGACAGGAAAAAAACCCCAAAAATATTAATGAAATAAAATGTAATATTTCCATGTTATCACATAGCACACTCAGAATTCAAGAAGCCGTATACATGGCCTCATAAAATTCCTCATATTTCATTGATGCTATTCATCAAATAGTTTTTTTGCCACAGCTTCTCTGCTTTTTGTGGAAGTTTCATAAAGCTATTTTTAATTTAACTCTTTATTTTTTCACATTAGTAGGTTTTAATTGACATTTTAACTATAATTTTTGCAAAGAATTGCGTGATGACAGTTTTGGAAAACTTTGCTTTAAATTTGATAATTAGCTTCACATTTCATACATGCAGAGTTTATTTTTCCTTATACACTCTTGTTTTCTAACAAACAGTTCCCATACAAATTACCACATCACAAAAACTTTTGTCTTTAATGTACCTACACTATATGTTCTCTAAATAAAAGGCCAGTTAGGTTCCAGAAAAAAGACATAATTTATCTGCACTTGCCTTTGGGTATCTGAAAAAGGCATTTATACATCTTTCTAGCAAGCAGCTACCATGTATCCATAAAAATGAAATTTTTATCAATTTCCTGAATTTTTCTCTGAATATTATATTTTGCATGATGGGATGAGTGCACAGATCCTCAAGTACATTACAAATGTCATGGTTTTGCATTTTACTTTCACCTCACATTTTAGTAGTGCAAAGGAGGAGGTGATTATTTTGTGTTTCTTTCTGTGAAGTCTTGTTTATTCTTTAAAAACCTTTGTTTTTCTCTGCATAATGTATAATCATTTTTCTGGGTCTTTACACAGATCCTCCCTTTATTTTCATCTTTATTAATGAGTTGAATGATCAGACTGCATTTTTAGCATTAAACAGTCAAGTAGGTATGAGTCTTAAGTTGCTTATCTGTTACATTAAATCTTATTAATTACAGAAAATTAGGGCTATTTAAAGATCAAGAGGGCTAAAAATGCTTTGGGGCTACATAAAATATGACATAGAAGAACTAAGAGTGAAAAAGGTGACTTACGATGTATTGTAATTTCATGAACTGAGTAGTTCATGAATTGACAACTGTACTTGTACAAGGGTTTCTCTCTCAAGAGCTGCATTTGCTTTGGAGCTTCTTTTCCAGTTTAAAAGCGCTGCAAAACTTTGCAATTTCATTCTTGCAAAAGCGACTGAGGAAATACTGGGAAAATTTTATGAGGCTACCAAAAAAATTTTAAGACATCCAACAGTTGAGACACTGCAGTCGGACACTGTCTGGAGTCATCTCTCATGCTGGGAACCAGAACTGTGCTCAGGGAGCTCACAAAGCCTAACAGAGCAAAATATTTTCGTATAATCACAGAATAGTCTGGGTTGGAAGAGACCTTAAAACCCATCCAGTGCCACTCACTGTCATGGGGACACCTTCCACTGTCCCAGGCTGCTCCAACCCCTGTCCAATCTGGCCTTGGGATGCAGGGGCAGCCCCAGCTGCTCTGGGCACCCTGTGCCAGGGCCTGCCCACCCTGCCAGGGAACAATTCTTTATTCCCAATATTCCATCCAGCCCTGCAGTGGGAGTCATCCCCCTTCTGCAGGCCCTTGTCAATTGTCTCTCTCCATTTTTCTGTAGGCTCCTGTGGAAACCTCCCTGGTAGGTCCCCCTGATGGGGAGAACCCTAAAAAGTTGTTCCAGGAATGAGAGATGGATGGTTTTTTTGGTTTTTTGGTCTTCAGGCTGTTGTTTATTGTTGTCTTATCAAAAGTTCGGCACACAACCTACTTCTCAGACTTAGTGTATACAGAAAAAGACGCCAAAAGCCACCACACACACAGATTCAAGGCCTTTGAAAGATATTTTGTCCAATTAACTCTTAGAACATACTTTATTTCTACCTTTCTACCAAAAACTAATTATTTGTCTGTCCATGCAATGCCTGCATTGCAGCTCTTTCTCACCAATCACTTGTCACCATGACATTTTCTGAAAAATCCTTTCACCAGATTTCTTCTCCTGGGAAGCTAAGAAGCCTCAGAAAAGAATGAAAAGAATAATTACCTGATTGCTTGGGAATGTGATCTGGAGACAGTTTACCAATAGGCGCATCTTTGATTGTTTCCATGTGAATTGTTTCAGGTTAATGACCAATCACAGCCAGCTTTGTCAGACTCTGTCAAGAGCTTTCATTATCATTCTTCTTGTGAAGCCTTCTGAAGTCTCCTTTCTCTTTCTTTAGTATAGTTGTAGTACAGCTGTTTTGTTGTGTTTGTAGAAGTTGGATTGTTCTGTTCTCCCCAGTTTTGTAATGATTCTGCCCTGGTTCTCCCTGCGGCTCTCTGTTTTCCCCAAACCCCTCCCCGGTGCCCTGCCAGTCACTCTCTGCTCCCACCTTTTTCTCTAGAAACTTCTACCCAGAGCACTGAGTGATCGGCTCAGGAGCCGGGGCCCCTCCTCCAGTTTGTTACTGTTGTTTTTTTCCTTATGTCAGTCCTCTGTACCCCACTGCCCTCTGGATCCTCATCCACGCAAGGACGGGCTCCTCCCCTGTATATCACTCACCCTTTATAAGCTGTTGTTACCCCCCACAATCGTTCTCTTCAGTTGTTGGCCTCCCTGGGATCACAATAAACCTGGACTTGCCCCAACTGGAGAGCGCTCCTTCATTTCTGCTGGTTGAAGCTTTGACGCGGCCACGTCCTTTCATCTTTCGACTGCTGTAAGGCGGAGCGTTTGCCTGAGGCGCTATCCCAAAGCACTGTCATGGTTTGAGAGTTTTGGAAAATTTTGCTTCAAATTTGATAATTAGCTTCACATTTCATGTATGTAGAGTTTATTTTTCCTTATACACTCTTGTTTTCTAACAAACAGTTCCCATACAAATTACCGAGAGTGGGATAGTGCCCCCCGTGCTGCAAGCGGTGCTGGCCAGCTTGCTGGGACGTCTGAGAAGGACGACCCTTCTCCCTGCTGGACCGTTTCATATAGCTTCAATATAATATAATATAATATAATATAATATAATATAATATAATATAATATAATATAATATAATATAATATAATATAATATAATATAATATAATATAATATAATATAATATAATATAATATAATATAATATAATTATAATATAATATAATATAATATAATAGTATAATATAGTATAGTATAGTATAGTATAGTATAGTATAGTATAGTATAGTATAATAATAAATCTGCCTTCTGAGAACACGGAGCCAAATTCTCATCACTCACCTCCTCCTGGGGACTTCACAAACACCACAACCACCCTGTGCTCCCAACACCACAGAAAAAGGAGTAGATGAAGAACAAGAAGGAGTTTAGACAGCACCCAAACCCTTCCATCTTGTCTCCTACCCAATTCCATCCTAAAAACCCAAAACTCTTTGAGTTTTTAGAGTGATAAACTCTACTACTGTCTGTTTCACGCACTCATAGATTCCAATTCATCCCAAAGTCATGGAGGCCTTTTCCATGGACCAAAAGCAGTGTTCTCCTGGGAGTCAGTACTTCTCAGGACATACAGAGAAATATTCTCTGTGCCCTGGGTTCCAACAGCTCCCTTCAGCTACTGGAAAGCCACAGTGAGGTCACCCCAAAGATTCTCTTATCTAGGCTGAACAACCTCAATTCTCTCACTTTTTCTTCACGGTAGAGCTGGCCCATCTCACTTTTGTGACAGGAAATACCTCCTGGTATGCTGAAGCCAGACCAAGCAACGCTAAGGCTGAGGATGAGGGACATGGAGCAGACCCAGCTTCCATGAGGAATGACACATCCTGCTGCAGATGTTATCTGCAGATGTGCTGCAGCCCTCCCTGGCCCCAGAGAGCCACCAGCACTCTGAGGTCTGGGTAGTCCCCTATGTCACCAGACCCTGTATTTTGTTCATTTCACACTGTTCAACTGCTCCTAAATTTTCTTTTCCAAGTCCTGCCATGGGAAAGAATTGTAAGTGAAATCTGTGACAGAGCTCTCTCTTTTCCTTTTTAATTTTCCCTTTGTTTTCCTCTATTTTAAAAAGGACTCCAGATCCCCCCTCTGTCTGGGTGGATGATTACCCCTTATTTTCCTACCATGCTCTGCCACTTTGTGGATTGGACATGGGAACACCAAACACCACCTTCTATCTTGTTCATGGCTTCCCCTGATGGCCAAGCCCACACAGAAGAACGGCAGTTTTCCTAGGAATGACATCCAGCAGTTCATCAAATTGACTTGTCCCTTAGACACACCCAGCAATCCAGAGACAAAACCATGTAATCTCCTCTTCCTGTCCCCTGCTTTACCAAGTGTAACAGTCCCTGCACAGAAATTGTGAGTAGAACCATTTCAGGTGGAAGACAGGGTAGTATTTTCCATCCTTGCACTTTTTCCATGAGTCTTGATCCAATTTCAATTTAAGGGATCACGTTCTGGCCTCTCCCAGCCTCTAAATCCAGAGCCCTTTCTCCACATACATGCCCTCTTGTGTGACACCAACACCTATCTTCAGGACTGGACTGGAAAGGTTTTCTCATCTCTGAAACTTGCTGAGGAATAAAAGAGAAGTTATTCTTCAATTGCTAACTATTTTTAAAGATTAAGGGGTCCACAAAATACAACTAAAAGCAAACAGAAGTATCCAAAATAGCAATAAATCTTTGACTAGATAGTTTATGGAAATTTAGGCCTATCTCAATTCACCATTAGACTCCAGCTTCCAAGGCCTATATATTCATATGCACATCATGAAGAAAAAAGCCCACAAAAAATCACTGAAATGGTTGATACCAAAATTTCTTAAAAAATAAATTTAAAATATAACATTTCTCTATAACATTGTGAAATTTAAAAGTTTCTTTCATATCATATTTTCAAAAAATTGACATTCATATCAATTTTATCTTTTTATAACCTTTATGTATTCCTAGACTAAACTTGCAATGCTAAGAGATTATGTCAAACACTTTTTAACAACTTTAATACATTTTTTAACATCTTTATTACATTTTTTGCAATTGTTTTCCTAAAATTTCCCTCTGCTACATAGCTCCCACAATAGAAAAGCTCTGTAACATTAAACTCCATAGGAATCAGTCCTGTTTTTATTCTGAACACTTTTTTTTTAGAGTTTTCGTGATTTTATCAAATTGCCTGCAGAAGTGAATTAGCTTGGTTGGTTGTTATTTCTTTCTTCTTTCCCCCTTCGCCTTCCCTTCCCTTCCCTTCCCTTCCCTTCCCTTCCCTTCCCTTCCCTTCCCTTCCCTTCCCTTCCCTTCCCTTCCCTTCCCTTCCCGGAACCTTCCCTTCCCTTCCTGGAACCTTCCCGGAACCTTCCCGAACCTTCCCTTCCCGGAACCTTCCCGGAACCTTCCCGGAACCTTCCCGGAACCTTCCCGAACCTTCCCTTCCCGGAACCTTCCCGGAACCTTCCCTTCCCAGAACCTTCCCTTCCCGGAACCTTCCCGGAACTTCCTTTCCCGGAACTTCCCTTCCTGGAACTTCCCTTCAACTTCCCCTCCAACTTCCCCTTTCCATTTCCCCCCCCCCTTGTCTCTGCCATGCCCATTCCAATCAAACCCACAGCATCAATTGACACAAGGTCTCCTTTGCCCCTTCCCTCAGGCACGGCCCTCACTGACCATTTCCATCAGCGCCTCACAACCAGGGCCTGCTCCAGCCCCAAGGCCGGGGCGGCTCCTGTGCCAGCGGCGCCGAGGCGGGGCCGGCAGCTGCTGAGGAGGAGCCCTGCGAACCTCTGGCTGCCGAAGGAGAGGAGGCAGCGGAATGTCCTGCCCTCGGCCAGCAGGTGCCATGGGCAGAGCCCCAGAGCCTGGTCCATGCCCCACAGAGCCCCCAGGTTGTGGCCAGGCCCTGCTGGCCGTGAGCGAGGCCGGGTTCCGAGCAGGGCCTGGGGCAGCGGCCGCCGGAGCGGAGGCAGCCGAAGCCCAGCGCGGCTGCACAAGGCGAAGCAGCAGCTGCAGGACACAGGGAATAGAGTTCGATCTCTGCCTGCACAGCTCCTCCTGCCCCCTCAACCTCTCGTCCAGCCTGCAGGGAGCCCATGCCGTTATAGAGCAGGAGGAGACGGCCAGAGGTGGGCCTTGTTTGGAGAGCTTCAGTTTTTTTGAGGACAGTGAGGAGAAGCCAGAGCTCTCCGGAGGAGAAATGAACGAGAACCAGCAGGGGACTGCAGGGGTAGGCTGTGCTGAGCCACAGCTGTGCCCAGCATGCCTGTAGGCTCCTGGAGCTCTTGGAGTGGGATGAAGGTCAGAGGTGTCCAAAGAGGATTTCTCAGAGTAGGAAGAAGGCAGGGAGTAAGAGCCTCCCCCGGCAAAATTGGAGCATTCCCCAGTAATTTGCGACTGGGAGGAGTGCAGGGAGCAAGAGCTGTCCCTGGGAGACATCGAGAACTGCCAGGAGATTTCCAGCTGGGAGGAATCTCCTGACCGGCTGCTGTCCCCAGGAGAAGGCGCGAGCCACCAGTGACTGTCGGACTGGGTCGCTTGCAGCAAGCAAGAGCTGTCCCAGAGAGAAACCAGGAGGCAGTAAGAAGTTTTTGATGGGGAAGGAGGCGCAGAGCAGGGGCTTTTAGGAGAAGAATTGGTTACCTCCCCAAAAGGGTTGGACTGGGAAAAACAGAGCCCACAAGAGCTGTCCCCCAGAGAGGCTGGTTAGTTATAAAGAACACTCGGACTGGGAAGATTGCATTGGCCAACATCTTCAAAAAAACACAATTACATTGTCCAGAGGTGTCTGAAGGCAATGCTTCGGTGCAGTCCAGCTGGAAAGATGACAGTGACCAAGAGTTAGCGCAGGACAACTGGGAACAGGATATGATTCAGAGCCTGCGGCTCAAGGCCTTGGTGCGGAAGGAGAACTGGTAGGATTAGCTGAGCATCTTGGAGCTTGCACGAAGAGGACAAAGAGGCCAAGAGAGAAAAACTGGCAGTGTTAGCCCAAGATGGGTTCCCCCTGCCTGTCCCACAAGAGCCTTGAGTCCAGCACCAGGAGCTGCGTGCCAGGCGCAGCCCTGTGGCACCCCGAGCCCCTGTCGGACACGCACGGAGGGTGCCCGGCAGGAAACGCCGCTGGCTCTTCAGGCGGGCAGAGCGGGCACTGCGGGCGCTGCGGGGGCTGCTCCGCTGCCCCTGCCTGGCGGCACGGCCCCGGCGTTAGCGCCCGCTGCCCGCAGCACCGCGCCTGCAGATGGCGGCCGGCCCGCGGCCTGCCCTCGCCCTGAGGGAGCCGCACGGGCCGCCTCGGCCTGCGCGCGGCCCTGGGGCCCGGCCGGCCCCGGCTGCTGCCCGGCACCCCCGGGGCGGCTCCCCGAGGCCAGAGGGCACCCGTGGGGCCGGCCCAGAGCCCCGGCCCTGGGGGGCGCTTGTGCCGGGGCTCGGCGCCGCGTCCCAGCCTCTCGTCCGGCTGCGAGGCACCTTCAAAGGCATCGCTCCCACTGCCGGCGCGGCACCGCCATCGTCAGCCCTGAGCCTGTCCCCAGGGGCCACATCCACACGGCTCCTGCCCCTTCCAGGGACACTGACTGCAGCTCCAGCCTGCGGGGACTTCTTCCCAGGCCTGACCACCCTGTCAGGGAACATTGTTTCTGATATTGAATGTGCACCTGCCCTGCTGGGATCCAAGGCCATTTCCTCTCATCCAGAAAGGATTCTATGCTGGTCCTTTGGCTTTTTCTCCATGAGGATTGGGCACACACAGGAGGTGTTCTCCAGACGCAACCTCAAACTGATGGACTGTGATATGCACAATCCTTAAAAAAACAAAAGAAAGTTGGGTTTAAGAAGTAGTAGTAGTAAAGAGAAAAACCAAAAGCCCCACACCAAAAATAGTACACCCCCCTGCCAAACCCACAAAAATATAAAGAATAAGAATAGGAATCAGGAATATTAGCAAGAGCAGGAAGAAGTTGAAGCAGGAGAAGGAGTAGTAGTATTAAAAAAGGGTAAGAATAAAAATAACATTAACAGTAAAAAGGGGGAGGAGGAGAAGAAACAGAAGAAGAAGAAATATAAAAAGAAGGAGAAGAAGAAGGAGAAGGAGAAGAAGAAGAAGAAGAAGAAGAAGAAGAAGAAGAAGAAGTAGTTTAACAGGAAGAACAAGTACAAGAAGACATATAAAAATATAAAAAAAAGAACAAGATTTTTAATTAGAAGAAGAGAAATCGGAACAATAAGTATAAGAAGTTCAACAGTAACAAGAACAGCAAGAAGTATAACGGTAAGACGATCATGAACCAAAAGTACAAGAAGACCAAAAGATCAAGAAGAACAAGAACAAGGAGCAGAGGCAGTGAGGATGAGTCGTAATTAAAGCATTTTAATTCCAAGGAATGCTTTCAGCAATGCCTTGTTGAGACAGTGTGGGTGGTGGTCTCTTCATATCAGGCCAAATATGGGTGATGTTTTGGCTTGTTTCCATCTGTACAGGACTCTAAAGCCCTGCAGGTGGGCAGCTAATACCTACAGAACACAAATTTCCAGATGAAATCATATCCTACGCTTTGTTTTTCGACTTTCCTGTGATTTCGGCATATTTCTGTGGATTTGCTGTGACAGACAAGCCCTGATTCTTCTGAAGTTTGATCTTTTAATCCTTCAATAAAGGCAGATTTTCCCTTCAGACACAGCCTCTGGTTATAGCATCAAAACCAAATAAAAGAAAAAAAAAAAGTAATACCTGAGTAGTGTAAATTATGTTGTCTCAGGATGATTTTAGAGCTATTTAAAGAGAGTTAGTAGGAAAAAAAGGGCAATTTTAGATGTAATACGGCTTTTCTTACCTGCATCTTTTACTTATTGATTATCTTTTGAAAATAAAAGGAAATCTCATTATATTAATTCTCTGGACTTCCTGAAATCATTTGTGCAAGTTTATTGCAGGACTAGTGATGTCATTTGTGGCATGGATTCGTGTCACTCTGGATAGCAGTTCCAAGAAGTGGAGTGGCGTTTTACTGGGACTCAAGGCTCCATGGGCTCCTTCCAAGCATTATATTAACAATTCTATTACCTTTGTATTTTTTTACTCTGTGTCCTATTTTCATAGCACCCATTTTGTCTTACCAGTGCTTGTATGTGCAATTAATTGAATATTCTTTAATTTTATGGGAAATATTTTGTTCTCTTTGATCATAGGATATCTTTCCAACATTAGCCACCTATGAATAATTATGATTTTTGATAATGCTTTGTTAAAGTGATTGACCATGTCATGTAAAAATAAAAAATGCTGACTAAACCTCGTCTCTAATTACGTGCCATGAAAAAAAAAATGGAAACTCTAATAATATATTTATAGATCCCAGAAGTTTTAAAGTCTGAAACCACAAACCAAAACAAAATTAAAACGAGAAGCAGAGAGTTTTATTAAACTGAAAAATTAGATTTTTTTTTTTTTTTTGCAAAAAATGTGTTGTAGCAACAGAAATACTTTGCTTAGTTTGAAGATTGCCCCAACTCCAAGGAGCACAAAACTCGCAAATCTTCCAAAAGTACATACTGGAAGTTACCAGAAAAAAAAAAAAAAAAAGAAAAGAAAAGAAAAAAACAAACTCAATATACAATCAGGTAATGCAGATGCATCATTTCTATCACTTGAGAAGTAAACAGAACAGATTGAGCAACAGCCATGCTATGAAGAACAGCTTGCTACATTTAATTAACCTTTCGATAGCATGGGCATTTAATTCATTGAACTTCCACAGAAATCAACAGTAGCCTTAAAACTTACTTCAAAGGGAAAAATAGGGGCCCAGGAGCTACATACACATCCTCCCAAGTATCCGCTTGGCTGGCCAACTGGAAAGTGCCAGCTTCAAAGGATTAAAGCTTTATTTGAGGATCCTAATTTAAAGTGTTACTGTGGGATATAATGGTATCGGTCATGCCTTCAGATAAAGCAGAAAGGTGTCACTAACCTTTATTGACAGCCCCATGAAATGTGAGATTAAGGCAGCCTTTGTGATTCTGCCGCAGAGCCCTTTATCCCCTCGGCTCCCACGTGGCTCTGAGGGACAGACAGCACTCTTCTGGCACAGTAAAACATTTTGGGTCACTCTGGACCAGGGTAGTTTAAGAGCATGTTAACCTGCTTGGCACAAAATTCCTGTAGGCTTCAATCGATATTTGTGGAGTAGATGTTTCTTGGAAACATTACAAAGCTGGTTTTTTTTTTTTGAGTACTATCCAAAAGAGAAGACAAGGTGCAGCTTTCAGATCTAATAACAACAGCCTGAGGCAAAATTGTGGGCAGCTGAGCCCAAAACATGAAATGGCTGAAGTTACCATCAGCATTCAAAAGATCCAGGTTGTTTTTATGAACAAGCTGGCAGAGAGTTCATCAGGAAGGTACTGTACCAGAAATACACTTTGCTCTTCAGTAAAAAGAGAGTGTTTGGACTCCTAAGTCCATTTTTAAAAATATTATTATACCATAACTTTATATTTTTAATTGAGTCATTAAGCTAAACTGATAAAGCTTCCTTGATGAGGTGTTTTTTGTTCCTACTATATGACAAGAAGGGCAAGGTAATTCAGGATTTTTACAGGTTTTTGTGGGTAGTGTAAAATGTTTGAATTGCTATCTTTTGAATTCATTTACTTCACGCAATCGGTTTACTTCTGTGGTCCATGCCTTTCTCTTGCTTAAGAAGGCTGAAACCTTCTGCTTCTCATTAACATTTGATAGTAATAGTAATAATAATAATGATAGAGTTATAGATACAAATGATTGAGTCCTCATCCCCCACTTTGACTAAATTACATTTTTCCTTCTGTATTATGTAGGTCAAAACAGAGAAAATAACTAAAAGTTTCTGGGTTTTTTTTTTTTTTTTTACTCACTGTGGAATACTGTAATTTATTGTGAAGGGTTAAAATTTAAAAGAGTGACAAAAAGTTAAAATAAAGATGAAAGCTGTCAGAAAATGAGACAATGAATTGTGTGGAACTCACAGACAAAGTGAGTAGAGAAGAGAATAAGTTGACAGCAGCAAGTCACTGTAACCTGTGAAACCATTACATCTGGAATCCCTCATTATGAACTAGAATTTCCACACACTAAAAATTTAGGAGAATTAACATGCAGGTATTGGGCCAAATACTCTGCATACATATGAAATTCTGTGCTCCATTGACTTGGACATTATGTTGATTTATACCAGCTTAGAACTACATTTCGTGTAGTAGAACTCTTTTCAGGTAATTGAGTCATCTGATTGTTTTTTATTCCTTCTTTTAGAAAACTTTTCCTTTAAGAATCTGATAGATTTAAGGCCATTGAATCTCCTCAGTTAGAAATTAAATTATAAAATGCAGCACATAACACTTAACAATAAAGCACATAATGGTAACAAAAGCTTAATGTATTGCAGTCCTAAGGGGCCACAGGAGCTGTTTTATTCTATACTACTCCTTGCTCAGATTGAGTGTTGCATTTCAGTACATATTATCTTTTCATTACACTCATTAAAATGAATGAAAAGAAGTTGAGATACATTTTGCATCCAAGTTATTTGAGAAATGTCACCAGACATAAATTACAAGTTCTGCATGGGAGTTTTCCTTTATTTTTAAAGTTTCAAAAGACCTTTGCAGAACAGGAGCTTTACAGAAATACTGTCAAGTAGCTTTCTGTTATTCTCTAAAATATAGGACAGAGAAGTAGCCAGGAATTGCTCTAGGGGGAATGTAGTGGAGCTGTAAAGCTCTCAGGGTTCAAAGGTAATAAAATAATCCCATAACATCTTTACTCTTTTGAAATGCTGGCTCCTTTTCAATGTCACCAGTTATTTTTCTCTATAGTCCCCAGCATTTAAGCTGTGTCTTCAGCTGAAAGACACTTTATGTTCTACACTTCCATTCATCCCCGGAGAAAATTTCAAATAGGCTCAAACAAATGAGGTTGTGGAAAACACCATTCAAAACACTGAGGAGATGAAAGGGCAAGCAGGGCCTTTTTCTTTTTTTTTCCTCCTTTTTTGTTTTTTGCTGAAACACTAAAATACAGATGGATAAAGCTAATGCAGAAGGCAGGAACATGCACATTTATCCTTCTGGCACAGCAAACTTGGCATTGTCCTGAAGAGGGACGCTCAGGGAAGGTTTCCTTTAAAGCACAGCGACACAAAGTTATGCCTGATTAATAATTTCATGATAAAAAGGCTCAGCAGCTGTAAAAGTATTCCCCAGACTGATCAGACTCTTCTGGGAAAGAGGTTCACACCACACTATGTAGCAGTGACATGCTTTTTCTGCCTTCCTTTTGCACCCTGAGATATAAAAAAGGTGTTGCAATTCACCACGTTTTCTGATCAGTTTTGTGCCTTGTTCTTTGTGCAGGACCAAAAAAACCAACCAACCAAACAAACAAATCTAAATATTAAAACAAAGAGCATTTCTTGTGGTTATTGGTGATGTAGTCACAGGACGTTTATTGATCTCCATATGCTGGAGCAAATTCATCACTCTGTCAGCTCTCTTTCATAAGTGAGGTGGCTTTAAATGAAACTAGTGATTCTTAGATTGGTGTAATAGCTTTTTACAGCTGGGGTAATCTTAATCAAATGCTCCCTATGGGTTTATATAAATGTTCCATTTATTCAGTGCTCTAAGAACTTGAATGCAGCTTATCTGTTGTCACAGACATTGATATAGGCAAACTCATGATCAGATGCATTCTTGCAATCCTGAATTGCTCAGGAAGAGCTAAATAGAGTTGCTGCTTCTCTTGGGGCAGTTTCTGCTTTTTTTGTGCAATGTAACGGGTGTTTTTATTTAAACCTGTATTCCTGAGACAAGAGATATGGGGTATCCATGCAGGTCAGTAACAAAACTGAATCACTTATCACAACCTGACTGGTGTCCCCTTTCAAAATGGAGAATTGTAAATTACACAAGTGCAATTCCAGTTATTCCTGTCAGAAAAAGCGGGGTTCTGCTTTACCTGATTTCTTTTTCATTAGGTGTTTACAAAAACTTCAGTTAAGTGGGATAATTGTACTCTGTGTGGGCACATGTGCTTAGAGAGGAAGGAAAAAAAAAGTACCAGGAGCTTCATACTTGAAATCTCTAATATGACATGGTCTCTATTCACTCAGCAATGGAGTATTAAATTAGTATTGACTTTCATACCTATTATTGATTGTGCATGCCTATTAACAAGTCTGATTTAAGCACCTGATAAAGTCTTTGTACAAATTTAATACGCTTTTGATTTCACTTTTACACCAGGTATGTCACTCATTATATTACGCATTTGTGTCATTTGCTTTAGAATTTTTTAAAAATATGATTATACCATAACTTTATATTTTTAATTGAGTCATTAAGCATTTTATAAACTGATCAGGCTTCCTTGATAAGTTGGTTTTTGTCCCTACTATATGACAAGAAGGGCATGGTAATTCAGGATTTTTACAGGTTTTTATGGGTAGTGTAAAATTTTTGAATTGGTATAGTTTGAATTAGTTTACTTCATTCAACTCTTGCTATCTAAGAGTAATCTCTTGCTGTTGAAAAAATTACCATTCATTTTAAGTTCCTTTCTTTTTCTTTTCTTTTTTTTTTTTATTTTTCCTTCTTTAAGAACTAAATATAATAAATTTATCATCTCAGCCCTGGTCTATCTTCTACTCTCTAAGTGGAATTTCTGAATCTTTTTCTGAGACCTGTTACCCTACAACTATACCTACTTTCCATAACTATTCTGGTGACAATTTCCCCATCACCCCAAATCTGGATGCTGCTCGTGGATGCTATTGTACTGAAAAAGAGATATTGTGCAGCAAGAAGAGCCATAACTACTTCTGGTCTATTACTGCCAAGGTATCAGTCTTTGTGAGAGGAATTGGAAATGATCATTAGCCACCAATAAACTCTCTTTCCACTCTTTTTTTTCTTTCCTTCAAGCACTGAGAAAAGCACACAACTGAGCAAGCCAGGCAATGTACACACATGCAGAATTCTTGTAATTAACAAAGAAATGATGTAGTATGTAAGAAACTAATGTTTATAAGGTGTTGTAATAATCATTATTGCCTTCAGTATTTGGATAGCAGCCTGGGTTGTTTTGGTTTTTTTTTTTGTATTCTTCCCTGCTAGTTCCTTTGACCCTCTGCCAGCTTGTTAGAGGAGGCTGCCAAGACTTATTTGTGTGTGTTAAAGCTGTGCTGGGATGTTACCTCAATGTCAGCACTGCCTGCAAGAGAGCCACAGTTAATTAACTAATGTCTACTGCCCTTGAAGCCTTCAAATCCAAACAGAAAGAGTAGCAGCACTCTGCCCTATCACCTGAGAAAACAGGAGAGAAAAGGCTGAATTTTGGAAAGCTGGGACACGCTTTATTGGAGGCCAGATCTTGAAGAAGTTGGCAGCTCTACTAAGACACGCAGCCAAAAAGAAAATAATTTTTTTTCTTTGCAGACTTGTAGATTGAAAAGAAATCACATGTTCTCAAAGCAAGCTGCCTAGTGTTTGGATGGCTATAGTTAGCACAGGGTAGAAACTTGTCACGTTCACCACAGAATTGCAGGGATGCAGAGGGGGCAAGCCTGTGACTGAAGATGTGCTGCCCACACTCGGATCTGACAAGGCCCCGGCCCATATGGCTCTCTGTTTTCTCTCCAAGGCTAGCACCTGCCTGCTGGCATCTCTGTGAGTCTTCTCCATCCTCAGCCCACCTCACACCCACCCACACGTGCTGCGTGGGTAAACGTGCTGCTCCATCATCCCGACAGACTCAGCCCAGCCCTGCGCCTGGGAGTTCACATTTGGCACGTCTGCATCACCATAAATCCTTAATCTGCACCCACAGCAGCTATCCCTCGTGATCTCCAAGAGACCAAACTGGTGGATCCATCCCCAAGACCTTCAGAATGTATTTTTAAAGTGAAAAAAATCAAAGTATTGGCTAAAACTGCGGTTGAGAAATAAGCTGTGGAACATAAAACTTAAGAAAGAAAAAACTCCCGTCAGGTTATGGACTTCCGGCATCGAAAAATATTTTTGAAGACAACTTGCCTAATGAAAGAGCCATATATGTGTGTTTGTTTTTCAATACATTACATAATCATTAAAAAAATCATAGATTACAGAAAAGTAGATCATGATGAGGCCATTAGCCTAGCTTTGGGATGGCCAGAGCTCTGCTTTGAAACACAAGTTTTGAACAGGTTTTAAGGCACAAAATACTTAAATCATTTAGGAACACGTTCAAATCTTTAAGTTAAGCTAACTTTTGTGATTCCTGATGGAATTAAGCATTTTCAAAAATCTTGTAAGGTACTGGTATGTAAGACAGATATCTGACCATATTTTTTGTTAGCATTTATCCCTGTTCAAAAGGAGTAGCTCATACAAATGTCATTGGTATCTGGGTACAGATATTTTCTGATCATCCTGTCTGAGCTTCTGTTCTTTATCACAATATAAAATTAAAAGTGACTCATTTTTTGCTAAGGAGTAGTAGGATGAGGTGCATGCAAAAATGCACATTAATTAGGCACCCATGAAAAGGGCAGACCCTCCAAGTGTAACTTGACTCTACATTTTCAAATAAAGAAATATATATAATATATACATACACATATGTATACATTAAACATAATTAATATTAATATATATAAAATTAAATATAAATATAAGTATCATTCATAAATAAAGAAATTTAGACATAAATATATATTTTGAAAATTTTACTATTTACAATAAAAAAGAGAAAAAATTACTCAGCGTGTTGAGGGGGAAGGACTTCAGTCACTGTTCTATTGCACAGCCCAGGCCCACATTGCACCAGGGATAAATCCAACCATAATGCCCTGGAATCCAGCAGCCTTACTGTGAGCACAGATCCTGTTCCTATCTCCCATTTCACTTAACAGTTTAGAGAAAACACTGCTAAACACATGTGAATAACAGGAATACTGATTTTGAAAGTAATTGTCTTATCCTTGTCAGCAAGAGGGTTTATTTGCTCAGCAGCTCTAAAGATATGCTGTCTTTTATAAATTATTAATTTAAATAAAATAAGGAAAAATTTGTCAAATATTCATCTTCCTCAGTTTTGTTGTAAAAGAGTTTACCCCAGGAGCACCACAAAAGATAAATAAATGAAAATGCATTTTAGATACTTACCCTTGTAGAAATGACATGAATTTAAAATTAGATTTAAAAGGGGAAGCAGAAACTACAAATACATTTGAACGGAATTTTGAGATACACGAAATATTTTTTTTCTCTGCCATGCTCAGCAGCAGGAATACAAATTTAGAGTAATTTTTTTTTTTTTTTAAGAACTGCATGAAAAAAAGTACACAATGTAGCAGTATCAGAGCAAAAGAAATAGACTGTAAGGAAATTATGTATTTTACACAGAGAAAATGGGGGAATTTTTTTTTTCTCCTCTGTAAAACCAAAATTAACAAGAGCTGTAGTGCAGTTGCCAGTTATTCAAACCTCAAACAAAACACCCCAATTCTTTAAAAGTCTTGTAAAATATTTAAACATTAAAGATAAATGGCAGATTAACCATTCTTCTAAAGGTGGAGCACAAAATATTTTTCACAAATTATGCAGGAACAAAAAAGGTACCAAGATTTTGCTAATCAGTCTGGAATCATGCAAAGAACTTATTTTTTCTATATGGCAGAGCCCTGTTAAAATACTTTATTCCTAAAACCATAACTTATATCCGTGGTACATTCCAAAATTTATCCTCTCATTTGTATTTCTGGAGAATTTCAGGAATGTGTTGAGTTATTAATACTTAGTGGTTTGCTTATATTTGGGAGTTAATTACTGTGCAGTTCTGAAGAAACTGGAAAAAAACTTATAAAACCATAGTAAAGGTTCACCCATAAAAACTCTACATCTGTTACATCTGTTAAATCATTGTTTAAGGGATTTTTTTAAGGGTTGTTTTCGGAGCTGGTGTTACAAAACCTTCATAGATTTTGGTTTTTTTTAAACCAACTGAACAAAAATCCCAAAACCAATGAGACTTAAAATATAAAGTTATGACAGAAAATGTGCTCTTTATTTTTTATCAGGTTCCTACATCGCCAGCCTGTGATGTCAACTTTTGTAAAGCCTCAGGATATAGTTTATAATTAGAACATTTATATTGAATACTTTGAAAAATGAAGGAGAAAAATTTTTGAAAACTTTGTGAGCTTTTTCATGTGAAAGATGCTAACGTTCTTGTTATAATAAGGTCTTGTTATAATAAAAGGTAAAAGAACATGTCAGAAGGCACTCTGAACTAATTTCACAAGTCTTTCAAGTAGATTTTCATAATTAACCAAAGGCTTGGCTCTAATATAAGAAACTCTTTGGAAATTAAACCTATCATTTGAGGTCAAAAAATGTAGTGAAATAGGAGCTTCAAGGAGGTATATTTTAAGATTTATATTAAGTCCTTCACTTAGACTAGAAAAAAAATATTGTAACTAACAGGCAATAAGAAGAAATTGATAATTTCAGTAGAGATAAAAAATGGGTAGGGAGTTGGCTTCAGTTTAGGAAATGAAAAGAAGATGGCGTTAAGTCTGCAGGAAAGTAAGTAAGAATAATGAAACTAAAAATACACTTTTATAAAAATGAATAAAACAAATTACCACAGAATTGAAAACATTGATAACACTGATGTAAGAAAAGGTAATGGAGATCAATTCATTTAAGAACAGCAAACCTCCTCCCTCTCTCCTGCAGCAGGGTGACTGACCTGATTTTCTAGGAGCTGGGTCGTCTTAATCACTCCGGGTTTGGAGCAATGGAGTTGGGACCACAGGAAACACCATTAATGAAATAACACCATTAGCAGCTGATTAACGCAGGAATCATTGCACAGTGAAAAAACTTGTCGCAGAAATGGAGAAGTACCATGAACACAAAAAAATTTAAAAAAAAAAAAGAGGGGAAAATTAGAAAAGCTGTTGTTAATTGCAGCCTCACCTAGTAATGAGCTTTGTTATACCAGTGACTTGCATCACACCAAAATGTAATGTTGCCAAAGAGAATTAAAGGTGTTTCTAGGGCCATGTTAACAACACTCAACTAAATCCATAAAGGTTTTTCTGAAAACAACTGTGGACACCAGTGTTCAAGGAAGAGGTTGAAACAAGAAGATTTTCCATAAGATAATTTTAGAGTCATTAGGGGAAAAATACACGATTGAGCAGGGATCAGTCCTAAAAGATGCTATGACTGTAGCTTGTAAATATATTGAAGTCAACTCTAGACTAGAGGAAGAACTTTTGAAGCCAAAATTTGCTGATAAGACCGTAAAATAACAATGAATGTATTTAGTCTGGGCGTACAACCCGTATTTCGGAAGGCATTTCTAACGTGAGAATGGGAAAATGTATGTGTCAGAAATAGCGATCATTTTTAATTTTTCAAAATAAGCAGGTGTGACAATCTCTACCAAACAGGGCAATAAACTGTGTGCTCTCAAATAAAATAAAAAAATTTTTCAAAAAAAGTGAGTTTTTTTCTGAAAGAGCAAATTCGTATTAATCGCTGTCTGGGCCTAAAGGCAGAAATGTAAGAAATGAATGTAAGAAATTTGGTTTATTAGTTAAAGCTTCTTGCCACATTTTTTCAGAAACGTAGCCTTTGTATGAGAGCTAAATTATGGATGTTCAGCTCAGACAGAAAGCAGAACAAGCCTGAGATTTCTATAAAAATCACATAGCCATGGTATTTTTCTAGTTCTACTTCCATCAAGCACAGCCAAAGACAAATAACATAAAAAAGTGAGTGCTGATGGGAATCACCAAAACACATACTGCTTCTCCTGTTCTTTAAAATCTTTAAATTCTTTATTTTTTCTTTTTAATTATATGCTTTATTAAATCCTTCCTGGTGCTGTAGAATTTGTTGCAACAGCCAACTTTATCTGCATTGAGTGTAGGAATTCCATTGTGTGTCTTCATCAATCTTAAGATTCAGGACATTCAGAATATTATCACATTGCAAGTTGCAGTTGCCATGCATTTATGCAAGACATAGAACGTAAGGACACCTCAGAAAAGAGAAACTATTTTGGCATTAAAAGTTGCTAATTAATTGATAACTTATCTTGCAGGCACACTGTATTCAATTTGCGCTGAAGAAAACCCGAAATTATGAGTAGGATTGATAATTGTTAAAATGAATTAATTATGTGGAATACGAAACGCTTTAATAGGAACTGTCTACTTCTTACAAGATCCTTCAAAAACTGTACAAGAGAGTTTTATATTTTAAATTATTCCCTCCTCTTGGGAAATCACCACTTATCTCATTGAAGATGTCTTCAATGTCAGTGTTTTTTCAGGTTAAAGCATTAGCAACAATGTGTATTTAAAAGATATGAATAAAATCTTTAGCAGTTCTGACATAATTATTAGAAAGTAAGTTTCACCTTCTTGAAGTGCACCTCTACATTAAGCTTTATAATAGAAAATAATTTATTATAGCATTCCAGGTCAAGGATTAGTATTATTGTTGTTGTTGCTGTTTTTATTAAAGCGGTTTAAAACAGATACATTATTACCTACTGAAACTCATCTTGTCAAATGGGAACAGAAAGTTATAAACAAGGCCATAATATCACAGGAAAATATATTGTATAATTCTGAAGCTAAATTTGCGCAGAAATAGTGATAATAGATAAATAATAAATAAGCTCAACATGTACAGAAATGGACATTTTCACCTTCTTTGTAAAAAGGAAAGATTTTGACACTCCTGACCCCTGATCCATGGCTGCCCTAAACTGTTGCTAAACAGTTTAGAGGCAGCCCAAGGAAACATATTCCTGTTTTATTACTAAAACTGGGACGAAAAAGACTTTATTTATATAAAAGTGAAGGAAAAAACCCACACTGCAAAATCAGATAACACACTGTTCTGGAAATTCTTGTTTTTCTTACAGAAAGCGTAGTGAATTATTCTCTGCCATATTAACAGCTGAACAATGTTTGTAAAGCTCCTTTTGAATGAGAACAAACAGCAAAATTATTTTTAAAGTCACCAAAACAAATGGTGATTTTTCCTAAGTGTGGAAATGAAAGAATCAGGAATAATGTGCTTGAAAGTGCTGTTGTTACTGGTGTTGTTTTTGTAAGGCAAGATGGAAAAACACTTAACTGTCAGAAATACATCACCTAAGTGGCCCACAGAATTAAGGTCAAATTGGTAAATCAGCCTCCAGCATTCAGTACATCCTTCCAGAAATTTCTGATAGAAGAAAGAATATATTTTGCTGCTGGCTAGAATTGTTAGTTAATATTATTTCCAAAGTTGATTTTATGTTAGTGGAGACTAGTGGAGACTGCACAGACTTATATACATGTGGGGTTTTTTTTTGTTCTTTTTTTTTTTTTTTTGTTTGTTTGTTTTGTTTTGTTTTAATGGGAGATCTGAGTGTTTGTCCTTAGATCTTTTGACAATTTTCTGTTGTTACATGAAACAGATGCCCAAGAATCTTAAATGTGTCTCTTTTGAAATCTTTTTTTTTACTGTTCTGATCAAACTGGGAAGGTTTCCTCAGCTGTCAGAGCTTCTAATCCAATGGTGGATTAGAAGAAGGAATCAAGCAAAGCATCCCAGACATTTTTAAAAGGAAAAAAACGAAAGAGTGTCTTTATTTCCATGACGGCAAGCAACAAACAATGCAAAGGAAGGTACAGAACATTGCAGCAGCACCCACAGTCTCACCTAACTGGGAAGGAAACTTCAGCTTAATCTCTCCCTGGCAATCAGTTTATGCTCAGGAGCAGGATAACTGGTGCCATTTCCACACCTGTATGTTTGCTGACCTCCAGAAACGGTTATCGATTTTCTAAAGGTCAAATATAAACCAGATGTAGCTGCTTTTCTCAGGTAGCACACCTGAGAGTCCAAAACTCTGAACAGGAATTTTTCTCTGGTGTGAGGAAGGGCATAAATGGTAAATTCTTTGATGCAATGATTGCTGAAGAAAAAGAGGACAAGCAGTCCACAGACCAAAGATAAACCTCCTAGAAGGGCACAACCAGGAGATTTGCTTCCCTGCACCACCTGCTCTGCTCTGTCACTGTCATATCTTCTGGAAAAATCCCTTTGCCAGGATTTCTTCTCCTGGGAAGCTGAGAAGCCTCAGAGAAAAATGAAAATAATAACTATGTCATTGCTTCTCCCGTGTTTGCTGCTTTGGAATGTGGTTGGAGAGTGTATGTCCAGCAGGTGCATGTTTGATTGGTTTCATGTGAATTGTTTTGACTTAATGACCAATCACTGTCCATCTGTGTCAGGACTCTGAGGAGTCAGTCACAAGTTTTTCAGTAGTATCTTGTTAAGCCTCTGTCTGTATCCTTTCTCTGTTCTTTAGCATAGTTTAGTATAGCATAATAAATATAATATAATATAATATAATATAATATAATATAATATAATATAATATAATATAATATAATATAATATAATATAATATAATATAATATAATAATAAATTAGCCTTCTAAGAACACGGAGTCTGATTCATCATTTCCTTCCTGCCACAGGGGACCCTGAAAATACCACTGCTCCACAGTCCTTTTTCCATTAGGTGCTGGTCTTTCCATAGAGGAATGAACAGCCAGAAGATCCAGCTTCCAGTATTAAACTCACATGACCTGAGTGAAATCTTTCAGGAAAAGCTGCTTGTCCTTTCTGAAAGTGCTCCACCAATGTGTTCTGTATGTTATAGCTGAAACATAATCAAACACTCTGAAGGGGGCTGGGGAAGGGGGGAGATGAAAAAGCTTAACTATTAGTTACAGCAACAAGAACAATGAGCAAAAATAAAATCTCTGAGGAGAACAGCAGCATTACTTACCTTAGCACACTGTTGTTTGGCTTTTTCCAAATGTTTAGAGCTTTTAGTTTTCTCCAACATTGTCAAAACCACTTACAGGCATCCTATCTTCAACTCACAGCACTTGTCACATCCCCAGCCCAAATATGAAATTTTAAACACATTAGGCTTCTGTCTGTTCTATTGTAAGGGAAAGTTTTCCAGCTCCATTTGTCACATTTAATAACTATGACACAGAAAATGGAGGAAGTGGGGAGTGTCATCCAAAGACTTCTTCCTGATGTGATTAATCAGGAAAAAAGTGAGTCAGCAATGTAAGAAATATTGGCTGTTCTACACACCGGGGCAATTAGAGATGATGTAATTAGTCACTGGAAATCAGTACACACACAGCAGGCAGAGAGGAATGATCAAGACAATTTTTTTTTCCATAATCCTTACAATAATATTTCATCCTGAAGTCTTATGTGTATTTCATTGAAATTAAAATAATAGATTTACTGAGGCACAGGGATTTTGGATTTGGTCAAAAGGGTTGTTTAGGTTGAGAGGAGTAAGTGACAATATTGTCTGTGTCTACATGTGTGTGTATCTCTGTATGTGTCTCTAAGGAATTAAAATGGATTCAGGATAAAAATACTGAGGATGAGCTTCCAAAGTAAAAGATTCGGCCCGCTTTTTTTTTTTTTTTTTTCCTTCCATTTCAGAGACCATAAAAAGTTATTTAATTACCTTATAGGATTAAGCTTTCTCTTTTCCTATAGAAATACCTCAAATTCCATTGAGATGCATATCCTCTTAACAGAGGATTGACTCTAGGGTTAACTCAAAACCTTGATGAAAATTAATTGCATTACTACTTCTTAAAAATTCATGCCCAAAGTTTCTTTCTATAAGAAAAATATTGTGCATCCTCTAATCCCTTATTTCAGACAGACCATAGAATCACCATGCAATTTAGATTACAGAACACTAATTTGGAACATAAAGAAGACACACACAAGGCTAGAACAGATAAACTTCATGAAGGACACTGAAATCTGTTTAAACTCCTTGTGGTGACTGATGGTAAGGAACTGCATCTAAAGGTGCTCTGTGGAGAGTTTTGTCAAAGAGTGGCTTGAGGAGAGAGGACACAGCCGAATTAATTTGGTAAAGATGTCCTAACTAAGGCAGAGGCCTTTTTGCAGGCAAAGGCCTTTTTGTATCTGTTGAGAATGTAGCTGGATAGAGAATGGAAAAGTACAAGACCATGGTTAGTTCCAAATCTTGCAGGTGCAAGATAATGTGTCCTTGGGCCTTGAGGAATGTGATAAAGAAATGGACAGTGAGGCGTGAGAAGTAGAGAACGTAGGCCCAAAGGAATGTGGATGAGTTAATGCTATAGTTTAACCAATAGATTGCTTGGCTTACAGAATATTCATAAGCTTATTATTTGCTGTATAAGTGTTTGATACTTTTTTCAAAAAACTGGACCTGTGATGAACCAGCTGGTGTCCTGGTCTCCTTCTCTCGACAGTGCTCCAAATACCTATTTAGTTTTTGCTTTCATGTCCAAAAATAATGCCCCAAAAGCAACATCTGGAACACCTTATGAACTGCAGGAGCAAACTAGCAGGGGGAGATTAAACCTTTGCACAGTGAAGAGTGATGTGACCTTGAATCTAAGTGTCTAATGTGGGGGGAAAAAACAGGAAAGAAATTATTTATCCTCAACCCTTCCTTTCTCCTTTTGTACACTTCACCTCAAATTTACTGTCTTCCATGCTTCTATTTTAGTGCCTTGAGATCTTTATGTTATATGAAAGCAGAATGGAATCAATACTTTTGTGATAATAGGACGAGAGACCGACTGTCTGTCTCTGTGTCCACAAGACATAATATTTGGGGAAAAAAAACCCAAAATCTGTTCAGATTTCTTCGAAATCTTCAGGTCTCTGGTAGAATCACTCTGCATGTGGGCAGAGAGAGAGATGGTTTGTGGCCCCCAGCTCTGAGACCTGAGATATCTGTCCACACTTTTGCTTGGCTAATACACCCACATTTTTATTTGTTTTTTGTCAAATATCACTTCTCTAAAGTAGTAATATTCGTAAACGCAAAATATGTTAATATGTAATGTCAAACAAAAAATATAGGGAACACCAATAATTTGATTAAGTCTGATGTGTTAATACCTACTTTCTTCACAACAAGGTAATTATTAAAAATTCAAGTAACTTAAAGGAATCAAGAGGGTCCCTCCAGCTCATTCTTTCCAGATACAGATAAAATTCAAAATGTGGTTGAAGGTTTGGGAAAGGCAGGTAACTACTGACTTTGTCTTTTATTGACAAGAGAAAAATTCAAACTCAGCTGTGAATATTGGCTTGAGAACCTAGCAGATAAATGGGGAAAGAAAAAACACATCATACTTTGCATTCTTTCCCTGAAATGTTAAACATATTTCACAAATGTATGGAAACTTCTGTTATGAAGACTTTTTCAGCAGAAAAGTAGAAATCTTTTGTGCTGTAAGCTTAGAAAAGATACAGATATGTAGGCAATGTGCAATAGCTTCTGTTCAGTGGAACAGAATCTCTAAGGAATGCTAACTCCAGGTTTAGAAAGTTGAATTTATGATTGGCACTAACCTCTGTACCATTTGGATAGGACATGCTGGTAAGAGTTTAAATCAACAGATGAGATCCTTTTGGCTATAAAAGTTTCTGAAATTCTGTGAGTCTGCAGAATTTAATGTGGTGGAATTCCTGAAGCACAAATCTCAACACTTTTGCACAAAATTAAAAAAAAAGTAAATAAATCAGATGAGCAGTAGCATTTAAAGACCAAATGAGCTGACAGACTCATTTAAGTCACACCGACATCTCATGTTTGTTACGATCTGTTTTACATTCTTCAGTCATCAGAATTTACCACTTTAGAAGAAAAAAATTATTATAATTTAGGGATTCCAGCAATATTCCAGTGCAGCCCATGGGTTATTTCAGTTTGTTTTAAACAAGTAAAAACCACTGGTGCTCTTGATGTTTTTATGCTTCGCATTATGTGTTTGATCCATGGACTACAGCAGAAACAGTTTTGTACAGATTATGTGTGGAGTGACTGCTGAGTTTAGTGCTCAGTCAAGCACTGGAGTGAACACCCTCAAAACAGATTCATCAAAACCACGATTATTCAGCCCAACAAAGTGCAGGAGACAGAGCAAGGAAAAATGATGTGGGAGAGATTTAAATCCAAGCAGATCTCAATCCAGCCTTCTGCAAGAGAAAGCAATTTCAGCAGGATGAGGTAAAAAAAAAAAAACCCACAAGGTATACCTAACCTTTTCTGGAAAAAAAGAAAAAAAAAATCGACATTCGTTTCATGAAAAGAAATCATATAGTCTAGCTATATGTAAAAAAAAAAAAAAGAAAAAAAAAAGAAAAATCCAAATTAACAAAAAACAGAGCCCCCCCCCTTTATTGCTGTGACATAAACTTCTTAGCACTCCCCTCAGATCAATAAATTTAAAAATGAAAAAATAAATACATAAACATTTGTTTTGAGAGGGAGAAAAAAGAAAAAAGAAACTTTACTAATGTTTTATGACATTGTGTTTGTTAGGCTTTCTTTTCTGTTTGAAATGGCTGAGATTTGTACGCCTGAGCTGATAGGCTGTCACAATTTGGTATACAAAACATTAAAAATTCAGTTTCTAAAGTGCTAAACATCCAAATTTCAGACCACAGGTGAATAAGGAGATTTTTTAGTTATCTTATTAAAGTATTACAAAAGCTTAGGACAGGTAAAACATCTTGACCAGGGCTTGAAGAGTAAAAGGCGACTCAGAACAAGAAAATATCCGAAAATTCCATAACAATTATTGCATTTGTGCAAATACGGCATGCACAGCTGTGTAGATGTCAGAATAATTTCTGTATCAAAATAGGATGAATCTTTTTTTTCAGACATGTTGCTGTTGCTAGAGACACATCCAGAGTAAAATTTGGAATTAGATGTAGAATTATGGACTATCCAGTAAAACCTATGATTGACAGGAGCTGCTTTCAATTTTTAATACATGTTTAAACTTGCCTGTTTTTGGTATACTCCAAATTATGCTAAAATACCTAAAATCTACTGTTCAGTGCAAGCGAATAATGCTCTTGAAAGTAATACCAAGATAAAGCACCAGTTTTAGTTACTTTTTAAATTTACAAAGATTTGAACAGTTTTACAACATTGTGTACAAATATCAGTAAGTTTCAGTGGTCTGGTTTTTTTTTTTCTTTGATTGAGAGGCAGGATATGAAAATGAAACACCGAATCTGGGATGAAAATATCGTAGATATTTAATTTAATTGTGGTAGGAGCTGCTGTATGTGAAATGCCCAGAGCATGCACTGAGTGACTCTCAAAGGCTGCAGGTGTGGCGAAGGTGAGTGAATTTGGCAGTGTATACACTGATGTGAGTTATAGTTACAAAACAGATTCATATTTCAAATTTAAGGAAGAGTGGGCATGCACAATGTTTAGATATCTAGAATTCTACACCCTTGATTTCCCAGCAAATTGGAAACCTATGGGCAATCCTGTGTCTGTACTAAACATAAGTCCTGTAAAAGAATGATAAACTAGGATAAAAATAATAGTTTTAATCTGAAACACAGGATGATTTAAGAATGTTAAGAATTTTTGAGAGTGACAACAAGCTCTGATGGATTTATATTCTCATCTCATGCATCTCCTTAGTGATTTTTTGGAACAACATCCTAACGTGTCACAATAGAGAGAACTGTCAGCCAGCCAAGATGCTGAACCAATCAGAGCAGGACACAAATTTATTTTTCCACCCACAGGACAGATTTCTTACTCAAAGTGAAGGAGAGATTCACAGCATTAAAGCTGACTCTGTAAGATTCACAGTAGTACAACAAAAAACAAACTTTTCCTTTGCTGCACCCATAGGAAAAAATGTCCCAGCTGAGAGCTGTAAACCAGCCTGGCTGCAAAATTTAAGAGAAGAGGCAAAATCATGATTTAATTAAATATTTCAGAAATTCCACTAAACACCAGTTAACTATATTTACAAAGTGGTAATCTGGTGTTGTTAAAACAGGAATTAACTTTTTCTGCCTCATGGCAGTTCTTGCAGGGCCCCGAAAATTCTGATACTTGCCACTTGTTACCTGCTGAATGAGGCATTTCCTCATTCTGTAATTATAGTCCATAAAGTTAAAATGATCCAGCTGAGAGAAAAATGCCTCTGCGCAGACCTGAAAACCTGGAGCCATTTAAATCAATGTGAATTTCACAAGATTTCGCTAGAAATGCACATTTTGATCCCATCTGAAATGCTTTCCTCGAGGCCCAGTAACCACAGGAGCCCCTCCTCTACCAGGTTAACAAATTTTAACAAGAATGGGTTCATCAGCTGAACCCAAACATAATTCAATCTTTCATTTCCTTCTCCCTTTCCTTCGCTGCAGATGGGGCCACCCGTGAGTGGCCATGTCAGTTTTGTATCACTTTGACCTCTTCATAATTCCGTGTTTAATGGGTTAACCCATTTTCTAGTTTCCCTATAGTTGGCTGCAGATCTGCAAGTAGCTGAGGATGAAAAGGGGTTTCAGTCACCATCCTGAAGTATTTGTGAGCCCTGGAAATGTCAGAGCTGTGTAGAGCACCGCTAATCACCTGAAAATGTGTAAAGAAACAGATTTCCCCAATTCTGTTAACCTGGTGAAAACTCTGATGTGAACAGAAAATGCAACTACATTAACATCCCACCATGGAGATAAATGCAAATAATTTTACCTATGCCTAATGGGCTGAAGAGTTGCGTTTTTTGTCATTGTTGGCTTTTTTTAACAATTATTTTTCTTTTTTGTTGTTGTATTTGTTTTGTTTTGGGTTTTGTTTGGTTTTGGTTTTTTAGGATTTTTGTTTGTTTGCTTGTTTGGTTTTTGGTGGGTTTCTTGTTTGTTTGTTTCCCGGTTTTTGGGGTGTTCTGTTTTTGTTTTTTTTTTTCTTGTGGAGTTCAAACCTGACAAGGAGTGGAGTGAACTTCTTGATGGAAAAATGCTTGGTAGAAAAAATTATATTAAAGTACCAGGTAATTTATACTTTCTTAACCTGCAAGAAGATACTAAAGACCTGTTTATAAAAGATAAAATAATTCAGCAATATGTGAAATACACTAGTAGTGATATTATACTAGTAATCTTTACCAAAAAAATAATTTTAGGATATTACCTTCCACTGAATCAATGACTTACTGCTATCTAGAATATTCTCACAGTCTCTTTTTTTCCCCTTCTCAGGCAGTGAAAGAACATTTTTCTTTTTTTACCATTTTCTGGCAAATCACGCATTTCCTTTTCTACTGCTGGAACTGTCCTGTTTGTAAAAAGTCTCATTCGGTGTAGCATTATGTGATAATTTATACTGCAATATCATAGCTAAAATCATCTCCTTACATGTAACTTTATAACTTTTTTACTTACAGCAAAGCACAGTTATAGGAAATGTGGATACAAGAGTTCCCCAGAGTCATAAATATTACAAGGAATTGAGCCCTTGACTGGATTGACTTCAATATCTATGAAACAGCAACAATAAAATGTTTCAGCAATTTCTTCATACTGAGATTTTGAGTCAAATATTTTTCATCAGGTACAGGTTTCATTTCTGAATATTAAATTGAATAAATAACCCTAAAGATGAACAAATTAAATGCTATAAACTGAACAGATTAGGTGAAATAAGCCATGAACAGCAGTAGCTCTCAAGAGTCTTGATACATCATAATTAATTTTTAAAGTACATTATGTTGTTTTCCTGCTGAGTACCTTGAGGTAAAATGGAAGAAAGCACTGGTATAAAATAAAAAAGCAGGATTTTCTTTTTTCTGCAGCTGAAGGATTTAACATGAGCTGTAAATTTCATCATGGAGAGATAATTCAGCCATTGGTGGGAACGGGTTTCTGGTTTTAGATTCATCCTACTTGGTAATGATAAGTAGCAGAGAATAAGCCTCGTGAATATTTGTTACTGAGTATATGAGAACAATTACAGAGAGTTCACTCCCCACAGTACTGGTGAGAGGTTTATATTATTTTGGGTTTTTTGCCTTCCTGAAAGAGAGTCTTTCACTTGTAGATTAAAAATTTGGGATGTGGATATTTATGCTGTGATGATAAAAATAAAAATAAAGAACACCTTCATCCTGTGAGATGGATTCTTTTTAATTCAAAAAATTCCAACAAATAATATCTAAAAGCCATTCAAACAATTTTTTTTAAAAAAAATTAAAATTTAAAAGTTCAAAAATAAGCTGGTACACCAAATACTTCCTGGTGACAGAGGTTCAGATATTTTTCACATAAGGAATGCTGGTGAAAGCCCACACTCCATTTTTGTTACTAATAAATATCATCCATGTAAACAAGAAACACAATATTATTCTCTTATTTTCAGTTTTGGAATACCTCTAGAGTTTTAAGCTATCACTAATTCATAAGAGCAACATTCAAAGTTGTGGGGAGAAAAACAAAAAAGCTAGTTCAGCTTCTTCAAGGAATTGACCCTCATGGATTGGTCTAAGAGCTTTTGCTTGGGTTAATTAATGTGCAAATCAGGATTAAATTTGACCTTCTAATCAGACTTTGGCATCCAAGAAGAGTCTGGTGAAGCACCAGCATTTGAAAAGAGTAATCAAAAAAATTCCAAGTTATATTTTACAAGGCCCAGGCACATTGGTCAGGGTGTGGAGAACAAAGGCTGCTCAGTATCTGGTCGAATTCTGGTTGCTGAAATGTTGGTTTACAATTTAACAAAATGCCTGTTGTGATTATCAGAGGTGCACATCTATAAAGGTCTCGCACCCAAAGGTGAAATAAAAGATCTGAGGTTCTGACTTTTTCACTAAAACATTGCCTGAATAAAGCTGGAGGGAGTTCAGGAAATCAAAGTGTCAGCACAGGAGGAAGAAAATTTCTTTCAATAATAGAAATCATGTGTTTTTTCAAGTTGTTTTTTCTTTCTTTTTTTTTTTTTTTTCAGGATTGTAATATTTTACTGACAAGCCTAAAAAGCAAACTTATGTGGGAGTAAAGCAACATAATTTCTTTTGAGGAATAAGATGTAGCAAGCAGATAATCGCCTCCAATAATTAACTTAAGAAGTCTTTCAGCAATGGAAAACCAAAAATTCTTAACATTTGGGATGAAACATGTGGTGGAATCATTTCACCTCATTGAGAGACACCAAAATGTGGGGGAACCCTGGAGCTGCACCAGTTGGGTTAGGAAAGGAGAAATACTTTACAAGCCCTGGAAGTCAGTACAGAACCAGGAACAGTCAGGAGTGACTGCAAGCTGGCACACTCCTCCATCTAGCTCTTACTTCACAGGTCAAGTGTACATATAAACTATTTTAGTATATTTTCTGACAAACGCTTTTGTTCCAAAAATGCAGGCCCTCCAATTTGTGCCATCTTTCTCACTGACTGGCATTTTTAAGGTGCCTCAGAAAATTGTGTGAGTATTGATAGGAGGAGGCCCTGCAGGAGTGAAGGGACTTAAAGGCTGCTGGAGGGAGTACTTTTCATGTAGAAATGAATTTACCAGACTAGCCATGTAAGTTCTGCCATAAATGTGATGTTTTCTCATTACAATTTCCCTTATGCTATTCAGTGAATTACAGTGCTTTCTCACGACCATCTTCTGTTTTATTTCACTGTTTGATTCCTTGAGTACAGATAAGAGCTGCATGTTAATCATGAGAAGTAAATAAAACAGATGTTTTTACAGGATAACTTTGCTTAAGCTATTGTTAAAAGTTCTAATAACACAAAACCAGGAATAATATTTACATTTTCCTTACCTAATTTCCTTATTGTTCAGAATCACTCTCAGTTAAAATGCAGGTTTCTGGAGATCAATTTTCTTTCTTTTTTGTGTTTTATTATTTTACTTGGGTTTTTTTTGGGGGGGGGGTGTTTTTGTTTTGTTTTGTTTTGTTTTCTGAGAGTTTTCTGGGGTTGTTAGGGCTTTTTTTGTGGGATTTTTTTGTTTCATTTTCTGGTTTGATTTTATATTTTTTGGGGTGTTTGTTTTGGGGTTTTTGTTTGTTTTGTTTTTTGTGATTTTTGTTCTGTTTTGGGCAGTTTTCTTTTTTTTTTTTTTGTAGTGATTTTTTGGTTTTGGTTTGTGGGTAACTTGGTTTGGTTTTGTTTTCATTTACTGGGGTTTATTGTTTTTTTTTATGTTTGGGGTTTTTTGGTGTTTTTGTTTTTTGCTTTGGGATTTTTTATTTGTTTGGGTTTTTTTTTTTTTAATAGAAAGCTTTCTATGAGATTAAAGATGCAGAATGTTTTCCAGAATATTTCCCAGAGTTCAATTGCTGAAGAGGGACCTTCACTCATTCCCCCGCCTACAAAAGCACAACCCCATCAGTCATTTGATACACAATTTATTCCTAAAATTTCCACTGACATTCCCACCAAAGTGCAGAACATCTTGTCTCTAAATAGTACTGATAAAAGACACATTTGACCACTACTTTTTGAGAAAGTTCTTACATATTAAAGGTATTCCAAATAAAAAATGTCATTGGCAAGTCTGTGCCTATTTCATCTTGGACAGGGCACAGAAAATGCCCACTGATCATGGCGACAATCCAGTTTTAGAAGCAAAACAGACAAATATGTTTTCAATAAATAATATTAGTATCCCTTGTTTATTAACACCAAATTATAGCAGCAGGACCAAAGATTGTACAAAATATATAGGTGCAAGTGCATCTATTGCAAGAGACAAGTCATAACATCTGAGTTACGGCATATAGTTAGGTTTGTCTAACTGATTAAAATAGACAAAAAACCTAAATCCAGCAAATGAGGTAGAATCCAGAGATGTGAGCCATGGCTGGGTTTTGCAGTTGGTTAAGGGTCAGTTGTGTGGCACACAGATAAATAATAATCTCTTCCAAAGATTTGGAGACAAATTTGGAGAGAAAGAATATATTTTATATAATTTTATATTTTTATTATTATATTTTATATCATTTATACAGCTTTCATGTCATACAGAAATAGAATAAAATCACAATCAGATCTACCATTTTAGATATAGATACAGATTATACAGAGAGCAAGAGAGAGGGATAATACACAGTCAGACAGATGCAAATACAGATATAGATATGGATATACAGAGAGAGAAATATGGATATATAGATAAATACTGTTATAGATGGGTATAGATATAGATACAGGTAATACAGATTTGAGTAGATAGATATAGATGATATAGATATAGATTCATATAGATATAGCTAGATATACAGGTATAGCTAGACACAGATTTTATATATATAAAATGTGCACGCGCGCGCGCCTGTGTGCGCACACACTGATATAGACATCAGCAGAAACCAGAAAGAAAAACCAGCAGAAAAACAGAATCATTTATTTAGGCTGGAAAATCCCTGCCAGCCCATGGATTCCCAGCTGTGCCCAGTCCCCACCTTGTCCCCAGCCCAGAGCTCCGAGTGCCACCTCCAGGTGCCGCCTGCAGGGCTGGGCACTCCAAGCCCCCCTGGGCAGTGCCAGGGCAGCTCCTGAGCCCCCTTTCCATGGGGAAATTCCTGCTGTGCCCACCCTGAGCTGCCCTGGCCCAGCCTGAGGCCGTTCCCTCCGCTCCTGTCCCCGTTCCCCCCGGCTGTGCCCTCCTGGCAGGAGCTGTGCAGAGCCACAAGGGCCCCCCGAGCCTCCTTTGCTCCAGGCTGAGCCCCTGCCCGGCTCCCTCAGCCTCTCCTGGGGCTCCATTCCCTTCCCAGCTCCGTTCCCTGCCCCTGCCACGCCGCAGCCGCTCCATTGCCCGTGTGAGGGCCCGGAGGTGCCGCAGCCCTCGAGGTGCGGCCTCAGCAGGGCCGGCCCAGGGACGGGCCCTGCCCCGCTCCTGCTGCCGCCCCCCGGCCGGCACAGCCCCGGGGCCATCGGCCTCTGGGCCCCGGGCAGCCCTGGGCTGTGGCCGGCTGCTGGCACAGCGCCCCCAGGGCTGTCCCAGCATCCCAGCCCCTCTGTCCCAGCCTGGAGCGCTCCAGGCGGCTGGTGGGACCCAAGGCAGGGCCTGGCACTGGGCCTTGTTGACCCTCACACCACCGGCCTCATCCCACTGATCCGCCCTGCCCAGGTCGCTCTCTAAAACCTTCCTGCCATGCAGCAGATCAATACTTCTACCCAAACTGGTGTCATCCTGTGGAGGGATAGAATGTAAGAAAATAGCGCAGAAAGTAGTCTCACACCTGAGGAGTTGCAGCTGTACTAACCACCAAAGATTAGGAACAGGCCTGCCCTTAACAGACCACAGCAGTGTCCAAGAAAAAGAAGAGTGCTACAAAAGAGTGGGTTAGCTGGGTGAGGAGAGAGTTGGAGTTTGTTAGCTGTGCTGTGAGATGGAGTTTGTTGGTTGCTTTGTGAAGATGATGGAGTCAGTGATGTGAGGATCTGCCGATGAGAAATCATCAAGAAGGCATGGGACTTTTGAAATAAGATGAAAACATCATTCACCAACTCACTGAGGGAGGACTTGATCTCTTCATCCAGATATTATCAATATCAGTTAAGAAACTGAACAGAACTGGGCCTAGTGCTGAGCCCCAGGGAACACCAGAAATGATAATCCACAATCCCCACCTCTCTCTGGGCCTGGCCCAGGTTTAACCTGGGTTTAAGCCAGGGTTTGACCCAGAGGAAAGTGCACCTGTACATGCTTATTCCCAACCATAAATTGGTTCTTTGCACTCCATGAGTGAAACAGGGGTGAACTGCCTGGGGGGGAAAATGCTTTTCCAGTCTCTAGCAGTGTAATGTTTTATGGTTGATACCAAAGCATGAGGTCTGCCTGAAAGAGCTGCAGGCCCTGGGAGTGTGAGGGTCTGAGCTTTTGCAGACCAACATCTGCTTTCTTCAGGATAAGACCCTAAGCTTCTTATGTTGGCTGATGCTTTAGTGTTTAATCTGTTTTGCTAAAGACCTCTAACATAAACATTAATATTTTATAGCATGATATTCCTTGAAAATAGCCAGAAAGCCGAGAAACATGTCTGAAACGAAGTTCCTGAAATATTTTGAATGAGGAAGGAAGCCACATTGGAAGAAATTTTTAGTCATTTTTGAGAATTCATGAGAATTTTTCCATGCACAGTCTTTGTGTTGGAATGGATTAATGTTTTTATTCTGTTATCAAAAATCTTGAGAGTTTTATAATATGGATTTTAATGAACATCTGAAATTATTTCAGTGAACTTGATAATTTTCTAATGCAGAATGATGCAAAATTCATAATCACAAAAATAAATCTTCTGCGTTACTATTTTTTTTAACCTTGATGGAAAATGCAAATTCCGGTAGTTGGATTATTGGAAAGATATTCAAACCTTTAGTACAAGTGTACAAGTCATAGGTGCATGTTTGTAGTAAGAAAGTGTGCACAGCACTTCTAGCAAAGATATTAAAATTGACAGAAAACACAGAAACAAAAAGGTAGAAATTGGTTGAGGAGTAATTAAACTTCAAAGGAAAATGATAATCAGAAACTATTTCTGTATTACATTTGGACCAAAAAGTTTGTGGGTCTCAAAGAAGTGTTTTGATAAAAGTATTTGTTTTTTTGTGGAGGAATTTTTGTGGGTTTTTTAAAACTGATGTTTTCATTTTAATTTAAATACAATCCATTGCCAAGCAATTTTGTTCAAGATAAGTTGCATTGAAATGCTGGAATGAAAGGAAGGAAGGATTTCCACATTAAAATTTATGACATTTAAACCTGCTGTTTTGCAAAGGAAGACAGAACTGATGAGGTCACTGGGGTAGAAAGGCTTTTCCAGATATTCAGAAAATGGAATAACACAATTAATTTAGTATCAGTACCACTCAGAAGAGTGGTTGTATCAGCACAGAATATCGAGAGTTTATTTCTGTTCCAGATTACTTTTAGGCTGCTGTAGATTAACACTATAAGTCTTCAATTGCAGCAGGCTGTAAAATTTTACAGTCTGGTTCTCTGAGTTTGCACAAGTATAAAACCAATGTAAGAACGTGGAGCTGGACCTCCGTGGAAATGAAAATGTCCAAACAACACAGGTTTGCTGCAGGTGCAAAGAGCTGGGTGAAAAAAATGGACCACCACAATCCATTTAAATATTGAGAAGCAATTGGAAAGCTTTGGGTGGCACTACTTAGAATTCTAAAGCCTGAAAAATAAATTATCCTGGTAAAGAATCTGAGGCTTTTGTGATGAAATACACGCTGTTTTTCAAATAACTGAGCTATCTCACTGAACATCAGGAATGCTTTCTGGCCTCAGATTTCCATTTGGCTAATGACTCTCTCACATGGAGTATGACTAAAGCTGTCACTGCAGCAATGATAGCAATACATCAATAAACAACATTTCCCTGGTTTTGCTGTCTCTTCCAAGCAAAATGAAAAGATCAGTAGACTAATCACACTTATGTGGCGGAAATGAAAATTCACAAAATATGTACAGCTGGAAAAAAAAATTGAAATCTTCTTTAAGTGCCTTTTTTTTTTTTTTTTTTTTGGCACCTGAAAGAAGAACTTACACCTAACAAATACAGTTGTGCAAAGTCTGTGACTTTCAAGGGCCAAAGAGACATTGGTGATTTTTGGTGAGAGTAGTAAGATTTTCCTGCCTGATCACACAGATAATTAGGTATTGGTCCATGCAGAGCAACATATTGGTCTCTCAGATCTTCATAAATATTTTATCCCAAGCTGGGTAGTGTAGAGCTGTGCCTATTTTGACCAGCTGGGATCTTGCCTGGATTAGCTTTCAGCTCTCGAAACTGGTAAAACATTGATATTGAGTCTTTTTGAGTAGTTCTTCAAGGACATTTTTGCTTAAGATTAAGAACTGATCTATGTAATATCACACTATAATTTTCTCTGAATTACTTCCTACTCAGGTTGAAATGAAGGATTTGTTAATTAAATTAGAAGATTTTTTTTTAATGTTCTAATACATGTGAAACCTGGATTGCTTAGTAGTGATTACACCCTTCACTGACAAATTCAGTTTTCACTAGACAAGGTACTCACCTTTCAGTTTCATTTAACCATTAATTTTATTTTGTTTTGTTTCTGTAATGTTTCAAGGCACACTTTCCAAAGTTATGGATTATGACTAACAAAGACAAACTAAAAAACTGTATTAATAATGAAAATATCTCTTTTTTTTTTCCTGCATAGGATGTTGATACACATGACTATGAAAATATATAAATACAGCCTTGACAGTAAAACCTTACAAGAATTTATAGGCACACCACCTTTTTTCACTCTCCAAATATAAGACACTTCAATAATTCCAGACTTATTTTGTCATAGTCTGGTTATTTCTGTCAGCAGGGAAGTTCTCCCCAGCTCAGACCTTTGTTATTTTGTTTACTTGCCCTGGGACTCACCTCACACCTTTGGCCTATTTCATGTGTTCTCAGGAACAAGCTGTTAAAAAGGGATGATGTTGGATATAAGAATAAAGTAGGGCAGACATTGATAGCACATCTGGAATCATGAGGGCCAAAAATACCCCTAAAAAACCAAGAAGGATTTACCTGATCTTACTTATGGCATGCAACTAAAAACCAAACAATTAAGTTATTGACTATATTATGTGCTAATGAAGGATGATGAATCTGAAGATGAAATGTTGAATTTTTTTTTTCCAAAAAAAAAAGAGAAGACAATGAAGGGCTTTGTCATAATAGGAGATGTTGTGTTATACCCAAGAAAAAGATGATTAAAATTACTTTATTTAATGTTTAATGAGAAGTTTTTTTTTTAAAAAAAATGTCCTTCCATGATACTTTTCCCATGGATAAAATGCTTCAGAGCATGGCAAGAAGAGCTTGTGACTGTGTGATTCTCAATGTGAATTGGCAGAAAAAATCTACTTATTCAATCAAGTAAGTACAAATATATGTGTATATTATATATATGCATATATAAAAATATGTACACAAATATGTGTTATATATGTGCATTTATATATACAAAAATATGTGCACATATACATATATATGTGCACAGATAGATATATTAGATGTAGATATATTTGGATAGAAATAAAACCAGTCTACACTTTATCAGTTGTCCCTGATGTTAATTGGATATTTAGGCCATACAGGGAGGTTGAGAAGGAATGAAGAAAAAATAAAAGGAAAGAAAAAAAGGAAAAGAAAAAGGGGAAAACAGCACTGGGCTGAAGAAAGCTAATTTCTTTCAGACTTTCTCTCTGCATGGGAGATTTGATAGCAAGTACTGCAGTTTAAAAGTCTGAGTAAATGCAAATGAAGGCGAATCTGGGACATCTGGGTATAAAAGTATATTATGTAGTTCCAAGAGGTCCAGTGGCACTTGTGTTGTGTTTAATCAAGCAGAACAAAGTAGATATTAGATCCTTGTAGACTATTTTGCTTAGCATTCCACAAGCTGTATTTAAATCTCAGTGGCCTGAATGCTAATTAATAGAACAAATTAATCTTTTTGACCCAAAGGAAATTTACAACCATGTTCTTCTCACACTTACAAGGGTATTTATGTTGACTTTCAATGGCTCTTTTGCAAAGACTGGATAAGAGACATGTGGCAGTCCCAAATCCAACGTAGAGGAATCATGTTTTAATCAGTAAGGCTTTTTAGAATGTAATTGTTAGAGCAGAACAAGGTTATCCATCAATTCAGTGTCAAAACAATCTGACATCTCAGAGGAGATCATTTTCTCAAGAAGAAACAATTTTTTCCTTCCATAGAAGTTTGTAAATCAATACTTGTTTTTTAAAGGTACCCAGAAGTTTTCCTAATGTGTTTTGTTAATGGGCAACAAGGAAAACAAGATTGCAGTGGATGCCAGATGGAAAAAGGTATCTGAATGTGAAGAAAAGGAAAATTCATTTCAATTGTTGAGGTACAAGCTCAGTTGATGAGGGCATTGTGAGTAACAAAGAGAGCTGAAATGCTGCAAAATAAGTCCTTTGCAGCTGCTACAGGTTGGGTTGGTGGGGAATTTCAAGGGGTTTTATGAAGCAGGAATAAGATACATTTTCACTTGCAGAAGGACCTTGAGAGAATATTTTCTTTGCCTGAGGAAGAAGGGCTGGGTTTAGCCCAGGACATTTCTGTAATCTGCCTCATCGCTGAGGTGTGCAAGGTGTGAGACCACTTCCCTGACATCTCTTTGGACGTGAAAGCTCCGTTAGACTTCAGGGCTGCAGACCATACATCATCTCCCAGATCAGGTCCATGGGGTGGTGAATATCCTTCCATTTTCATCTGTGCCTTGGTCTGAATCAATTGGTTTGGCCATACCCGGAATTTGCAGGATTTCAGCTGTTGGAGGATTGTCATGTGACAACTGCAGAAGGTTTAACTTCCTCTCTGGCATTATTCTGTTGTAAAACACATAATGGTTTTGTCTTAGCATCACATGGTATTCTGTCCTCAATTTTGCATGCAAACTCACTGATGCAGGCATGCTGCCTGAATATCAATTTCGTTTATTTTTTTTTTCTTTTGGTGGGGGGTGCAGCAATTCAAAAAATTATCACTTCAGCTTGGATGTCAGGAGAGACAGAAAATTCTGACATACATGGCCAAGCCATCTTTTTGGTAAAAAAATTCTACATTTCCCACTGGTAAAACAGAACACTGATCAGTGCTGAAGACATCAATCAGCACTTATCAACCCTCAAAACCCTCAAATGCTGAGACACAGAGCTTGGGAGTGTTTATTCAGCCAGGTCAAGTTTATTATTATAGGGTTCATTTTTATTTCCTCAGAAATCATGCAGTCTTTTTTGGAGTGAATTGAGCAGTTTCCATGATGGTGAATGTCCATTTTTGTGTCTCAGAGGCACATTTTCTGCCCTGAGGAGGGATGTAGTTCTGAGGAGTCTTCAGGTAGAAGGCTGAAATGTCAAGGGTTTTCATTCACATCAGTGAAAGCAAAATCAGAAACTCGGCTCAAGACAATCTGTGCAGTGTGACCCAGAAGAAACAGATAAAAGCCATATTTTTTTTTGGTGGGGTTTTTTCTTCAAGAATCATACTTGTATGTAATTTGGTTTCTTTTGTTGAAAAAACATTCTCTGTGGGCTGTTTACAGGTCAAAAAAAGAAATGCAAATTTTATTTTTTTTTTCCAAAAGGCTGGGGTAAAACTGAATTGCTCTGAATTTCCACCTTCGTGAAGAAACCATACTCAAAAGATGTATTTCAGCTTATATCATGAAAAAAAACCCCAAAACCAAATCAAACAACAAAGCAACCAAAACAAAAGCTGGAAAACCCCAACCAACTAAAACAAAAAAAAAAAGAAAAGAAAATGAGGGGAAGGTGGGGGGAAACACACAAACACACAAAAAAAAAAAAAAAAAAGAAACAAAAAACCAACCAACCAACCAAAGAAAAAAAGCAAGCCAAAATGAAACAACAACAACAAAATAACAAAAACAAAAAGCAAAACCAGCTGGGATTTGCTTGGTCATACTTTTAGAACCATGTCAGCCCCCCTTACTCTAACTTGTGTACATAGAGTATACCAGATGTAGTCTCTCCATTTTTCCTCAAAAAGTGAGACTGTTCTGAGTAGTGCAAAAATGGTTATTGAGTAGTTTTCTGGCCTAAGGGCCCTCCTGAAACTCTAAACAGAGTACTTTGTCATGAAAACATCACTTTCTTCCAATTGGTTTGTCTATAAGATGTGAATTATTGGTGGGATTATTTTTCTTTCAGCTGTAAGAATCAAGACCAGAGAATTAAGGAATCACAGGATGGTTTGCGTTGAAATGGATCCTAAAGACATCCAGTCCCTTTCCTTATATCCCAGTATTGTTTAACCCATTAATTCCCTTGGCAGAAGTATCTCTTGAAACAGAGTCTGCTGGTAACTCATAAAAAATGCACGACTCAGCAGCCAGGGCACAGGAGCAATCACACATGGTACAGAGCCCTCAGCCAAGGTAGCAGTTTTACACGGAATTTTTATCAGCATTACTATCTGGATAGTCTGCCCTAACAGAATGCAGCAGAATAATTAAACTGAGCAGACTGCCAAAGCACATGTTAATTAACTTTGGTTAACTTCTTCCAATATTAACTGTGAGAGTGACATCATTTGAAATAATTAGGCATCAGAGACCTCTAAAAGTACGTCAACTTGTTCATTTTCTAATGCTTTGCCCTCGCTGAGCACTTGTGGACCTCAGGGGACGTGCTTGAGCCCTGCTGCTATCAGCAGCCTCTCACAGGCAGGTGTGGTAGTGCTGCATTCCTGCAAAAATCAGGAGCCTCACATCAGAGTCAAAGGAGAAGAATGAAGGACTTTGAGCTTTACAGGGCACAAGGAGGGTGAAAATCCTCATACTACTGTGATAAATAGGTATGATTCGTGCTGATAAAAAATTGAAACAGTAATCTATATTGATACAGTAATTAATATTTGAGAATAATAAAGTAGTTAATAGTTAAAAGTTGTAATGCCAAAGAGGAGAGGGAAAGGAGGGGCTCCACCCACCCCCCCTTCCCAGCAGATGTTTTCAAGGACCACAGGAAAGAAGCTGAAGATACAGTTGCTAAAAATGACCAAGAACCTGGTTGGGTCCAAGAAAATGTTAATTATAAGGGACTTATTGCTTTGATATGCAGATGCAGTGATATGTTAGTCTTGGCTTACATTGTACTGGCTTGGTGTGCATGTGTAACCCAACGGTGAATTAAAGGACAACGAAGAAGACTACAGGGCCTTCATCAGTGACGACCCCCAAAGACTTGTGCGACCACCAAGCCGAGTGGTGGCGCATGCGTGGTAAAGGTGGTAATGAAGGCGGAGACAGAAAAGTGACGAACCGAAATTGGGAGGAGATGGCATTGACACATGGCATATAAGGGGTGACTTTCACTTGGCAAGCTTTCACGGGGTACGTGAAGTGGCAAGGGTCAAGAACCCTGCCCTCCGTACTCCACAGTTGTTTTTGCTTATGCGCTATTATTTGAACCAAATTATCCCTTATTTATATATTTTCTAAACTATTCAATTAAAATTGTTGCTACCTTAAATATTGTTTAGGGTTTTTTTGATGGGATAATTGGGCAAACATAACAATTTTGGTGCCGAAACCCGGGAACTCTTTTAACTCCGGGGAAGTGGATAGCTTCTGGGAAGGAGCTCCCCACCAGACTTTTAAGTGGTCCCAAGGCTAGGCCACTCTCCCTTGGGAAAAGAGAGTTCCTTTTACAATAACGCATCAGCAAATTAGTTACTGGAAGTGCACGGGAGAGGCTCCCATCAGAGTGCCAGCTTGTAGGAGAGAGAGTACCCATAGAAAACTGCTTTGTGCATGAAGACCCTCGTGAGAAAAGGAGGCTGTGAGTATCACGGGGTTTTGGGTCGGGGGGCGGCTGTATGTGTGTGTGAGTGTGTGTGGAGTGTCTGAGACGGGGGCTGGGCAGTCCCGGACCCCCGAAGGGATTGGGACCTCCCAGTACCGCGTTTTCGCGTTCTCCGTGAGGAGACCGGCCGGAAAAGGAGGGAAGTGAAAGAAAAGTGAATGAGTGGAGACCCCAGGAGAGTTTGACCCAAAGCCATCAGAACAGCAGATTTTATCTGATCCAGGAACACAACCTGCACTCAGACAACAACAGAATGAAAAAGACTTTTCTTTTAAAATTAAATATGACAGTGGTTCTTCAGATATTAATAACCATCCCTATGGTTTTCATTATTCCTCCAAGCCTAACAGAAAATAAGGTGAATTTAGCTAATAAACTTTATAGGTGGTAAGTTTTTCCCTCTGCTAGGGGAGTTGTGATTTAAGATGGATGAACCCTAGCTGTGGTCATTGCTCTTCCCACAGAGAGAATAGAAACCTGCTTCCCATTCCTGGTCCTATGAAGAGCATTTACCTTTCAGAACTCTTTTGAGAGCACTGTTGAATCTCTTGAAAAAGAAGGGAAAACCTCTGCTAATCATCAACAAGTGGTGCAGACAGAACAGTTCTAGGGAGCCATGTACAATGAAAATATACAGGAAAATCCAAAAAACAAAACAAAAAACTTCCCACCACTTCAGTATCTATCTCTTTGGGTTTCAGAATATTAAATCTTTTCAAAGCATCACCATTTGCTTGTAATTTTGTGAAAGTTTTGCCTGCAACAATTGTGTAGAATTCTGCTCATTATCACACAGCATAACTCTTCTCAACGCCCAAACCACCACTTCAATAGAGCAAAAGCTTCCCAAACCACTCATCTTTCTAACATTTGCACAGCCACCTACTCCAAATCATCACTCTGAGCCCAGAAGAAACGTGCAGCACTCTACAGCCTTGAAGACGGGGAGCAACATTCTGTTTTCGCTGCTAAATTCTTACAAAGATAGGCTTCTGGATATATCTGTCACTAAGTGTGAAAGAAAGCAACTGAGAGGAAAAAAGGTTCTCAATTTTGGCAGTGCATTAGTGGGATTTTTTAATCAGTTCTTGTGTACAGCCACAGCCTGAAGCTGCTTTCAAGCACATTTTTCAGCTTTTTTGGGCACCCAACGTCCCGCCAAGGTCAACCCATCACAGCCCTACAGATAAGTATAACCTAGGACATAACTCCAATAGGTTAAAAACTGAAAAGTTCAAAACACACAAAAGCTCTCTTTTATTTTTTTTCTTCTTGTTCAGTCATAGATATGAAGGTGATTCTTTTTTCAAAATACAGGTTTACTTATATACAACCATATTCCAGAGGTAATGTTACTGTTTTTTTTGAAGGTCATGAAGAGGTGTTTTGTTATTCCCTCTGCAAGGACTTAGCTTCTTCAATATTTAAGGTATGGGATACTGCCACTGCCTCAAATGCTGTCTCAAATTGTGTAAAATAGAATGAAGCATCAGGCCAAAGGGAAAATTGTTTCTTGAAAAAAAAAAATCAACTCTTTGGTAATTTCTAAGTCTGAATTTGTGACAAAAAATCCCTTCAGTCCACTTGAGAAGACTTTTTCCATTAACATGGGGTTAAATCATCACAGCAACCAGTTCTGAATCGTTCAGCCTATTGAGAGATGGTTTCTGCTCTCCGTGCTGATGAACAAACGTTCATTTTGACATTTTCACAGGTCCCCACCATGGCTCCAATGAATCAACCCAAAATTTTCATCGTGCATCGGAAGCTGTAGCGCATTGATAAACAAGTGTGCTGTGGAAAGGGCTGCTGTCTTGCAGGGCCGTGCTTTGCTGCTTGCATGGAAAACCTCCCCAGGTGCAGTGGCTTTATTTCTCCAGGCTGTGTATCTCACACTCCTGCCTGTTCATTCACCTTGATTAGCAACACAGATTAAATTAATTTTTCTTGTTCTTCATTCACACAGCACTCTTGTTAACTGCGGAATTCACAAATTTGTGGTTTCCCTCTCCCAGCTCATTTTCACCAGTAGTCTGAAGATTTTGTGTATTCTGATGGAAATATTTGCTTTTTAAATTCTGCACTTAGCAGGTAATAATGCTCATCTAAAAATCATGTACCTATGCATGGAGATCTATGTCTTCTGTTTGCTTGTTTTAGCAAATCTTGGTTTGTTTTCAGAAGAAATATTATTAAAATCACATATTTCGATTTTCTAGCTCGTTGTTAAAAGTTCTTTCCACTGCTAGAGCAAAAAAAACCTGTACTTAGAATAATGTGATTTCTTAAGTTAATGACTTTTAGAAAAAAGGTCTTGAAAGTAATTTCATTTTTTAATCATTTAACATTGCAAAGTTGTAACTTATTTCTAGTGAACAAGTCAGGCTTAAAAAGAAACATAGAGCTAAACTTTAAAATTATGTATCTGAACCATCAATAACTGTCATTTCACATATAAAGCTTTTTAAAAGCTAAGAAAATGTGACAATTCTATGTTGGTGGAAAATTAAAATACTATATTATCAAATCTCAGTTCCACAAGTATTCTTCACACTGCAATAGGCTATGTGAAGAATTAAATTGAGTGAAACACATTCAAAAAATTTAACAGCAGCCAGAATAAAAAAATAAATGTTTCACTCAGACCACAAAAATTTTATTTTGGAGAGCATAAAAAGTTCCTTTTTTTTAAAATCAGTTAATGCTTCTCTTTTTTTTTTTTTTTTTTTCTTTCACTCATTAGTTATGGTGGGGAAATCATGGAGAAACAGGAGGGCATATATAGGTCATAGCTGAGATAACTTCACTTTTGAACTAGAGTTTTTTGGAAACTTTTGAGTCAAAACTCAAGAAACATTTAATTAAAAATAAAACTTCTGTTTCTTTAATTTGACATATTCCATTTGGCTATTAACAGAGTAGCATATTTTAAGAATACTGTGAAAATTTTGTAGGCCAGGCGAATTATGCATGGTGGCAAATATAGTTTATATCATAACAATGCTTACTCATTTGAGTGGATTACAGCCAATTACATCTGATGTATGAAAGAGTAATAGTTTTTTTTTTTTTTTTCCTTAAATTAAAAGTAGAGTTTCATTAACTTCAGCTGAATTCAACCATATCCTTTGTGAAACGTGTATTTTGGCAGTCTTAACTGTTCTGAGTCTTATTTTCCTTATCAAACCAGTCAGATATTAAACCCATGTCAACAAAACATTGTTCTTTGGAATATTCCTTTCCAATTAGGAGAATCCCTCATCCTTAACAAATGAATTTCTTATCTGTATTGCTTTCACATTATCACAGCTAAGTGCCAGAAGAGGACAATAATATTTAATGAGAAATCACATGAGACAAGGAAATAAAATAATGTGGGAAGAAGTGCCAGTTTATCAGCTGCTGTGTACAAACGTGCAGTTCTCCAGAAGATGAGATGAGTTGAAGTTTTTCTGAGCTGAATTATTTACACCCTGAAAGTTTGGTTTTTTTTTTTGTTTGGTTGATTGGCTGGTTGCTTTGTTTTGGTGGGTTTTCAGTTTGTTTGTTTTACTATGGTTTATTTTTTTTTTTTTTAGTCTTTCATACTTACTGCTGGAGTTTTAAACTCTAGAATTAAAGATGTCTTTTTTCCTTAAAAAGAAAGTCCCACCTGGAGCTGCTTTCTAAATTCTTCCTCTACTAGCTGATTGCAATTTCTACATTAATTTGACAAAAAAATGAAGACTTTTATAATCTCTCTGGAGGTTAAAACATAGTGATGACCTATAAAGAGCAGTCTTTAATTTGTATCTCATTTCTGTATAGTAAGAGAATTTGGACAATTACATTTCTAAGTTTATAATGAGCTTTAAAAATAAAGTAAAAATGTAGTTTAGGAAAAAAATAAGTCAACATCCTCAAAAAGTACTGTATAATATCTGTCTGAAGAGATTAAAAATAGAATCAGTGAGATGTTCGGATGCAGGAGTATTATCTATCTGCCTCTCCATTTTAACGAAAATGAAATTCTTTAGTTAATGATTGTGATGTATGTTACATCTGGAAAAGCTGTAACTTCCTACATTTTACTGGTAAAATTTCTTGTAATTCCAAGATGAATGTTAATAATTAAAGCATGAATGATGAAAATTCAAAATCACATGGAGATTGGGGCACCAACTGGCCCCATTTTCCTGCAGAATATTCTGTCATATATGACTTTATTCTGCATGTATGCTCATCTTTTATGTGTACAAAGACAGAGGAGGCTTTTTACACCTTTTAATTGGAGAAATGTGGGGGACCATCCAAAATTTATTAAAAAATGAGAGCACTCTCTTTACATAAATTCCAGTATGACAGCAATGATAGCAAAAGTTATCATGCCTTAATGCCTTGAAAGATGTTGTGATATCAGGTACTTTGTTTTTAAAGCTACAAAAACATGGTTTGGAAATAAAATACAACTTTTTGAACAAGAGCAAGATTAATTAAATAAGAATTTCCAAGGATGAAGTGAGATCTCATAATCTGTAAGACAGGAATAGATATCTTCGTCACTGATAAAAACTGCACAACTCAAATTATTTTCTAGAGTCAATGGGTTATTTCCTCAAAGCACAGAATTATTGATGTTAGAAGAGATATCTCCAGATGTTGAATTCAAATTCCTGTTAAAAAAGAGTCAGATAGGGCACATTGTCAATGACTCATGTATATAAGAATGGAGAGTCTCCAAACTCTCCAAACGTCTGGATTTGACCATCCTCAAAGTAAATTTCTTATATTTAAGTAGAAATTCTTACCTCTCCATTTTTGCCCATTGCTCCTTGTCCTTGATACCACTGACTCTGCTTTTTCACCCAATCACACCATTAGGTGTTTCTTGCATTGAAAGATTTTATTCTGAGATAAATCAAGCTGAAATTTTAGGCTGCTATTTATTGGGAATTCTGAAAGTAATTTGATTCCAAGTGAAATCAAGTGGGAAAATAACAAAATCCTCTTGCAAATGGAATTCTAGATGTCTAACTGTAAGCATTGTGCTGGAAAATGTTGTAATTTGGTAAATAGAAATTGATATGCAGGGAATGCCTAGAATTGAGGCCAAGGTGATGTAAAACTACACCTTGATTTTCTGTCCAAAATATTGCTTCCTTCACCTGTATATGGGAGATTAATAATATGCTGAATTTTGCATTGAGTTTCTGTCAGAATTCAGAGTATTTAGGGGTAATTTGGAAAAGTGAGTGAAAAAACAGGCATATTGTTGTTCTTAAGCTGAGCTTCACATAAGCTGCAAAAAGCCCAAATATCACGGAATCTGGTAATCACAGATTCCTGTAATCATAGAATGCCAAAATCCCAGAATAGTTTGGTTTGGAAGGGACCTTAAAGATCCCCCAGTGCCACCCCCAGCCATGGACAAGGACACCTTCCAGGGATTGGTCATACAGAAATTGTCTTCTTTGAACACTGAGAAGCATTTAATGCAAACTCTGAGCACAAATCCTAGAACATCCACGCTTGTAATAATTTTGGAAAGAAAATTTAAAGGGGTTTTTTGGGCTAATGAGGATTGTTACTCAGTTATCACAGACTCGACTCATAAATCATTGTTCCTTGCAGTGATTTAAGGTCCACACTGAGAGGTTTAGGACAGTTTTCAGATATCCAAAACTAGGGAAAACCCCCACTTTTTAGCAAAAAATATGAATTAATACCAGCAGTAAAATGGATGTTTTTATGTTGTTTGCCATGACCTGAATCTTTTTAGAGACACTTATTTCTGTGATATTGTTGCTCTTCATATGAGCATGGGCACATTCCTTTTACCTTCAATTGAGTCATTGCACTTCATTTTCTGTAGTTAATTTCAAGTCATACACTGATTCTAAAGAAATAATACGAATTGCCTTTCTCTATCAATTCTGGTTCTGTTTTTTTAGACAGCAAGATTAGGTTTCAGTTGAGACTCAGAATTGTGGTGCAAATGTCATTTTGGAAAAAGGCACTGGCTCCCAACCTTTCAGAAGTGTGTGATTGAAAATACCCATTTTGTTATTAGAAAAAACACTGAAGCAAGGCTTTGCCATTTCAGATGGTAATCAAGGGGAATTGATGAGGCCTGGTTACATGTGAGATCTGGGGATTATGATCAAACTATTTTAAAGCCTGCTTTATTAATCACAGCATGTCATGATACATGTCTTTTATGCTATCTTATCATCTGGAAGTGTATATGTAAAATAACATGTGTTTTGGTTTGGTTTTGGTTGGGGTTTTTTGGGAGCTTTTTTGTTTGGTTGGTTTGGTTGTTTTTTGGGTTTTTTTTGGTGTTTTTTTTTTTGGTTGGTTTTTTTGTGGGTTGGTTTGTGGTTTTTTGGCAGCAAAATTTAATTCTAAGTTGAATTTACTGTTCTGTATTCCAGTGGCAACATTCTGGGGGAAAGAACAAAACATCTGTTTTTACTACTTGCCTAGCTTCTATAAATAACAGCCAAAATCATGATTTTATATATCAGCACTGAAACAAAAAAAGGGACAAGAACTGCAGTTATGGAAAAAAATAAAGGTACTGCAATTCAGTTTTAGAGTTCTGGCTCTCCAAAAACACCTATAAGAATGTCACTCCTTGTAATTTAGGGGACTGAAACTGAAGAGGAGAGAGTTCACCAGATTTGGGAAGGAAAGGTGCACAGAATATGGACAGAAACCCACACTGGACCACAAATCTGATGAGGAGCAGCTGAGGGAGCTGGGAGGGCTCAGCCTGGAGAAAAAAAAGCTCAGGGGGGACCTTGTGGCTCTGCACAGCTCCTGACAGGAGGCCGTGCTCTGCTCCCAAGGAACAAGTGACAGGACAACAGAAAATTACCTCAAGCTGTGCCAGGCAAGGTCTAGGTTGGATATAGAGGAAAATTTCTTCACTGAAAGGGTGGTCAGGTGTTGGCACAGGCTGCCAAGGAAGTGGTTGAGTCACCGTCTCTGGAGATATTTAGGAGATCTCTAGATGTGGTTCTTGGAGATGGAGATGATGCTCTTGAGTGATGTATTTGGCAGTGCTGTGGGAATGGTTCAACTTTATGATTTCCAAGGACTCTTTGAGCCTTAAATATTCCAGTATCTTATGATATCAATTGCGCGTGGGTGTCCACGGCCCTAGGTCCGGCTAGCTGGTGAGGGGCGAAGGCCAATGCCCCAGCGCATCTGAAGGCAGCCCCCCTCGGCGTCTTGGCCTCGGGCTGGGCTGGGTGATAGCTCGGAGCAGCGCGGTGCGAGACGAATAAGGAGGCCACCACTTGCTGGAGGTAAACTGTCAGTTTATTACAGAAGGACCAACGGGGATGGGCACCACCAGCAAATGGCCCCGAACAGGGGGCAAGACAGGGTTTTAAGGGAAAAAGGGGGGAAAAGGTAGGGAAACCCAGCTAACCAATAATAATACATATTTGGGGGTGCTAAACATAATTGACATACCTAAATAACCAACTATTATAAAGCAAAGGAGGGGCCCCGGAACGGCAACCAACCATAACCCCCAGAGAGAAGAAGGTTCTCGAAACTTGAGAGGAGAAGGGGGTGATTGACTGGGCCCAGGGAGGAGACAACTTTCACTTATAAGGGAAACCAGGGGAGGAGCAGTTACATATCGGCAACTATGAATAGCGAGGTTACCATAGCAACTTAGCTGACAGGGTGGCAGTGGCGGAAAATAGTGGGAAAAGGGAGGAACCATTTACAGAAAACAGGGGGATACAATACAAAAAATGGGGGAGCAAACTAAAAACTTAAGAACACACTACAGCAATCAATGAATATCCGTCAACCTACATCAATTCTCATTTTTTTAGAAAGGTGCAAACCCTGATTCTCAGGTGGGAAATCAGAGTCCACCTGGACTCAGTTACCTGTGTCACAGTACAGACCTAACACACTGCCTACCATAGAAAAACCTGCGTTCAGAGCTCCACGATAAATGAAAGTTCCATTCCATTACAGTAAAACATTTCTGCTGCCGTGTTCTGAAATATTACGTGGTTAGTTTCTTTTTTCACAGCGTGAGGGAGAAAAATCTCCTCAAGGAAGAATGAGGTTATGCAGTAGGAACTAGCGGTGGAAGGTCAGGATGCTTCCTCCTCCTCCACTGTATGGAATTTACGCGGAGACAAAACTTTATACACACAAAACACGCCTGCAAGACACGAGGTTTAAATATCTGCCTGTGCACAAAGGATCTGGTTATCACTCCCCCTCTGCCTGTTTAAGAGAGATGTAGGGAGGTGAAAGGATGAATCATGCCAAATTTGCAGGGCTGCTGCTCCGACAGGGAAAATGTGGATCTGCTGATGGATCTGCTTGCTCGCCCTCACTCCCCTGCCTAATTCATCCCTAACACAAACAGGGGAAGCTGCAGCAAGGCCATTCACAATGAGACTCCTGCAGGTGCACCATGAAATATGTCCTAATAATGGCTTTGGTCGTCTGCTGGTTCTCTGCACCACGCACAAGTCAAGGGAGAGCCTCTCCCTTGTGCGCACGCACGTCAGTTTGTGTTCTGCACTGTATTTCACTGTGGTTGTGGTTGGGGTGAATAAAACTTCTGCTGAGCATGAGCCAGATAAAGGGAGAGTGGGCCAAATGCCAGCACAGGATTTTGGAGGTCCTGCCTGAGCTCTCTGATCCTGTCACTACTTGAGATACTGAGAAAACTGATCGATAATGAGGTCCTCGGGGGAATTTCAGGGTAAGGGTTTAGGAGCTCTTCCTCCACAAAATACAGAGCAATTAGATGCTTCCAAGTGGATATCATGAAAACCAGGCTGCAACACAGAACTGCCCTAGACAGTAAAACAATATAAAAATTGCAGAGGAAATGAATAATTTACAACCCCAGTAGCCTCCGAAGTTCAAGTTATTCTTCCTGTTTGATATGGGTGAGCTTGAAACTTAAGTGTTCTTTTATTTTTAGTACAGAGAAGAAGATCCTCCCCTTTCCCAAATATCAGCACAACCAATCAGCGTCTTTCTGATGAGCAGCGGAGCGGTGAGAGCACTCCACCATCCCCTGGGTCAGACACATCCTATTTGCTTTCCTTTGAAATGTTTGAAATATTCAAACCCCACATACCCAAGGCTGCATCCAACGCATCAGATGCTGATGCACATTAGAGGAATGGGAATTAATGAGATAAAGGACAGGATTTTGTGTCATTGCAGTTCAAACTGCCAAGGGAGGAGTGGTGGAAGGCAGCCTGAGCAGGCTCTCCTTGGCCTCACAGAGCTGAGTGCTCCTCCCAGAGCTATCAAAATTAGGGTGCTCAGGGAGTGTGACAAGGAAATCAGACAAGTCTATGTGGAAGGGGCTGCTTTCTGAACTCAAATGCCTCAAGAATTGCTTATAATGTGGTCTTTCTGATTGAAATTTTTTGCTAAACCTCTTTTTGTAATGAATAGTATGCTTTCGGAGAGTTAATTTTTTCCACTCTGTAATTCCTAATGACTGAAATCCATTTGGAGAATTTGCTATCCCTTCCTATAATTTAGAAGTTATCTCCAGGAAAGGGGAAATTTCTGCAACTTGATTGATGACTTGAGATGAACAGTTTTGTGTAAGGGTTGTAGGGTGTGATCAACTCTGAACTGAAAGTCCTGATGGATGAAAGTGGTGAAGGAAAACATCATTTTGCTCCTTACCTCCCAGTGTCCAAGATTTTGGGTAAGGTCAGCTGTACAGGCTCCTGCAGAGAACAGGGTCTGCAGCCTTTATTCCATCTGTTATTAAGAAGGTATCAATCAACAGACAACCCTGCTGGAGCAGAAGAGACTGAATATTGTATTTTTCTGGCTGATGGAAATGATGCTAAAAAAGCATTCAGTGTTTTAAAATAAACACAGAGGTCCTGTGTGTTTATCTTAAAACACTGTCCTAGTCTTAAGTTGCCTTGCCAAGCCTAAACTTTAAACAAGCAATGAAAAAAAAAAGTCAAACCAAACATCAAAGAATTTTACTCAATATGACTTAAATTGCACATTTGATAGTCATTTTCATTTTTTACCATTAGGAAAATACCTGTTCTTTCCTTTCAAACCAATATTCCTCACACTATGGGATTCTAAAAAAACAGAATTTGCTTCTATCTTTTTTTTTTTCCCTAAGAGTTTTCAAACTCATCCAGTGCAGTGAAGAATTCAAGATCTGAAATTTGAAAAATTTTAGTTGTTTTAACTGGAATTGAATGTTAGAATCTAGATGTTGTCTAGAGCAACCCCAAAGATCAGTAATTCTCTTCTTTTAGAAGGGAATTTTTCTTTCTCTTCTATATAGAAGTAAAGATTTTACTTCTATATAGCAGTCACTCACTGGCATGAAAAATTCAGCAAGAATCCTATTTTGTAAAACTTTTAGGACAATTTCTGGTCCTAAAATAAGTCTGTTTCTTACAGAGCTCAACCTGGGTGTTATTTTCACTTCTAAACTCCAGTTTTAGAAATTCACTTCAGTAGCAGGAGTGTTTCCACATGGTAGTGCCTTTCTGACACTGGAATGAAGACTGACCCTTTTCATTCCTGGTCAAACAGGAATTTTGTTAAAATTAAAAATTAAAAGAAGAAAATGCGAAAGCAACAAAACAAAAACAACAATGACAAAAAAACCAAAACAACAACAACAACAACAAAAAACAAACAAACAAACAGAGGCAGACCTATTTTCAGCACATACATCTGGGGAATTTCTCAACAAACTTGCTCAAACACAAACCCAGTAATACATGTTTGTTAAAAGAGACATTTTGATAGACTTCACACTGTTTTTAAATTTTGTTTTGCAATTTTATACATGCATTTATCTAATTTTTATTTTTAAAAAAGTGCCCACTCTCTGCATTTGTCGGAGCAGAAGGTGTAACCCATTTCCCCTTCTTCCCCTTCTTTTCTGCAACACTAGTAAAAGCCACAACCATAAATATGGAGGGGAATTATTGGCTGGAGTAAGACAAGTTTTCCACTTCTGTCCCTCAATATTTGTGTGTGGCTGGAGAGCTACAGCTATTAATATATTTTTGTTCCTGCTAGAAGGCATGAGAAAAAAACAACAGAGAAGTATTGTTTCATTTGTACATACATACATACATACATTTCTATGTATATTTCAGACCTAACTGAAATACCAGTTAGGTCTGAAATATACATAGAACACATCCAGGTAAATACATCTTATACATGAATGAGGTGAGTAAATATGATACAAACCAAGTTTGGTGTCAAAACTCTCTGAGGCAGAATAGTGAGAAAGTTTCTACTTGGGGATGTATTAATCTGATTCTAATTCCCCAAGTTTTGATCTAATAACCTCAATGATAGCAGACAATGAAGCCAGTTATGCCTTATGAGAAATTTAGACTTCTAAGACATTTACAAACCACCTGGGTAATTACTTGTTGAAGCAAAGATGAGTAAAATAATTGTTACTACAAGAATTGCAGACTAAAGGAGGAATTGAAGTAGGGCTGGCAGCTGGGTGTGTTGAACAGAGTTTCTGAGGACATCACAAAGAATTTCACAAGGACTTTATCTGCCAGGGGTATAATTTTCCCTTTTAATTTAGAGTCTGGCACACCAACTGGAGTTTTTATAACTGAGCTGTGTAGTGGCACAAAACTGGGATGAGCCACTACATGGAGGAAGGATTGCAAAGTTAAACAGGCAGGGTTTAATGATTTTGGGACAGGGGAAGTAAAATGGGATGGTATTTAGTGATAGGAAATTAAATTACTGTATTTATTATGTGCTTGAATGTCAACAAGCACAAATAAATGCAGTAATTTATTTTGCCACAGAATAAAGGATTATTAGGAAGAATGAAACAAAAAAGCATGTAAATGCTAGCTGACCCAGTGTGCAAAACCTACTAATGAATGTTGTTTCAGGTTGTTTTCTTCAGTGATAGTGGCACTTGGAAAAACCCTAAAACTTTAGCCATTATGAACATATTTGCTTAAATTACTCCTTTCAAGAATTTTGTCCTTTGAAATACAGTGCTTTTATCTTACAGCTGCCATCAAATGTATTTCACTGACTTCCAAGGTGAAACATATTTTTTCTAAATATATATTACTTGTAAAGCATCTTCTTGTTTTCTATGTCATGTAGTAGGATGACATAGGCCAGGTTAGAGCCTGAGCACATTTCTTTTTGCATGAAGTCCCTAGAGGCAGAAATAATGATCACAAGAGGTCTCTGAAACAAACAAACAACAAACAAAAACACACCCCAAAAACAAAACGAAACAAACAAACAAAAAAAAACCCAAACCAAAATAAACACACACACACCAAAAAAATCACCAAACAAAAAAATACCAAAACCCCCCCCCAATAAACCAAACCCAAAACCAACCAAACAAAAACCCCCAAACCAAAACAAAAAACCCCAAGAACCTAATGAAAGCTCCAGATCTTTTTCAGGTGACATATATTGTCTACTCAAAAGCAGGCTGTCTGCTCCAAGTAATTTGCCTGCTTTTACTTCAAGGAGAGGTATATATACCTAATTCACCTACTGGTAATGAAATGTAATGTAATTTTCAGCTACTAATGAGTCAGCAGCTGAAAAGATAATTTTGTTGGCGAATACACTGACTTTATGCATGATATATATAAAATGCAATGTTTAAAGCAAGCTGGTTGATAAAACAGCCCTCAGTTTATAAGTATACTTAAAAAAATCATAGGAAAAGAGACTTTTACCTTGCTAAACACAGTACATTAGCTGTGAGTTTATGAAAATCAAATGGTACATTTCTGACTTGTAATTAAAGCATTCTTTGCAGTGTTATCATAGAGATTGGGTTTTTTCCCTCCATTACCATAAATTATAGTGCTATAAAACAAGGATTAAAATGCCCACAGTACCCTTTAGAATGCAGCATTGCAATTATTCTCTATTACAGCTCTAAGCAAGCATCAAAATTTTAAATTTACATCTTTATTGAGGTACATGAGGGAAACAAAGGTGAGGTGGGTGTGCCATGACAAGCCAAGGATGTCTTGTGTGCAAATCCCAACAAAACCTAAATTTTAGTAGCTGCTTCTCTGCTCAGCTTGCTGAAGTTTTCTGTAGAATTGGGCTAGAAAATAGTATTTAAATCAGGCCTAGAATGCCCAAAAGATGCAAGGTGGTTTCAAGCCCAGGATCTTCCAGTCTGGATGTTGTCAGCCATGCGATGATGGCAGGAAATGATGCTGAATTTGAGGCAGGAACAGACCTTGGAAAAAGCAGCATTTCAGCTTAAAGAGAAGCTACAATGTCTTCTGGATACCCTGGGCCATGCCGGAATATCTAAACAGTTGGAAGTGTGTCTAAAAAGCAGCGAAAAATAAAATTAATGTCTTTGGAATTCTCCCGTCTAAAATATACAGGAAAGTCTGTAAAAAGAAACTATAAACCCAGATATGCTACACGTTTTGTTCTTCCTGCTTAGATTGTGAATGTATTCTGAGTTCTATATTTGTTTAATGATTAGGAAAACGAGGGCCAAATTTACCTGGGGTGCAAAAAAAGACTAAACAAAACTTAAAAGCTTTGGAGTCTCTAACTTTAGGTCTGCAGCACCTTCTGTACTGAAGCAAGCTTTGGATAGGCACCGGCAAATCACACCTTTGTGAATATGGTAAAAAACTCCAAAACCACCAAAACCTGAACATTTTGTGTTGGTAGGAAAGCTGAAGGAGGGCCATGATAAATTCTGGCACCACTTATACTGGAAATATCTCCAGAATAAAGAAGTCTGAGTCACATTAAGTAGAGCTCCTATGTGTTTGCATAGACAAAATATTCAGCAATGCAGTTTATTAACAATAATAAATAGCGCAGCCAACAGAATAACAAACATATCTGCTTGATCAGGCAGTGGGAGAAAACAATGCAGAGGAAATGCAGAGCATTTGTGTATTCATGTAATGGCTACATGTACCAGTTACCAATAAAATACATCAGTTTTAATATATGTGTGTAGATTTGTGTTTCTGTAGAGATATATTCACGCATACAAACAGCCCCAGTGGTGCTTGGTGCCATAGTTTGAGCCCTTCATGCATATTAATGAATTTAGCCTCAAAATGCCCTCAGGAAGTATAGAATTCTCATAATAAAAATATATAAATCATATACATTAATAGACTGCAGCATGAAGTAAAGGGTAGGAAAGAATAATGCCACAAAAAAATCCACAGGGGCAACCAAAAAGAAGAACTCCCAGAGAGGTTAGGATTAAAACCAGAAATCTTTAAAGTGAAGTAATTGTACTTTAGAAGGCAGCAGACCTCTGAAGAAAAAGGCAATTTCTGACTGTAGGGAATCATTGCCGTGTTTAATATACTGTACATAAACATTTGCCTTTCAGGCCTGCCCAGTGCACGCAGCTTTGGTATATTTCCTTATATTTCCTTGCATGCATGTTGTAAGTTTTAAGTGTTGGAAGGAAGCACACGAGTAAATATTTGTAATAATATCAATCTCATATATTGGCTCTTTCACTGCACAAACGTGCTGTAAATCTGGCAGCTCAGAGTCTCCTATCCTGAATTTTTCATCTTCCTCCTGCACCCTTCCAAAACCTGGGCAGTTTACTGAGAAGTCTAATTATTTTGAAACTTGAATTAGTGTTAAAATTAAATAAAACCCCAAAAGTTATATGACCTTGAGACTTTTTAAAGATACCTCAAAATATCTGAATGGTTCAATAAACTTTTTCTGGGTTTGAGCATTTCTTTGAACATTTTGTATTCAAAATTCTGTTTAATTTATGCCTAGGGTGAGGCATTTCTGGTCCCTGTACCCCTTTACTCCAACAATAACATGTAAGACTCTTATATATTGTTCAGCCTGGTTGTCTGTCTAAAAGAACTTGTTAAAAAGAACCAAAAACACTTTTCCATGCTTGCTACAGTCCAGCCCCTAAATTTTCAGATGCCATCATCAAGGGTGTTATATAAACCTGTAGGTTTATATCCTATATTCATATACTTTAAGAATTTATGGAGATGGGCTTGCATAGATGTTCTGCTCATACTGTTTATACTTCTAAAAACACAGTAACTCTTCAGAGATGTTCTCAGTGACATTATAGTAATTTTATTTCTGTTCATTCCCCAGCATAGAAAGCGGATTTTCACGTTTCTTATTGCGTCATCTTTGTCAAAATCAACACTGAAAGCAGCTCTAATGCCATTTTCATAGAAGATAATGATTAAAGCCTGAATTGGCTTCAGACTGAACCTGTTTCATGCTGTGACTCTTTTAAATTATTTGCTTTTAGCCTCTTGCAATTTCACTGTGCCATATGTTTTGGGTTATTTGCTTGTTTGTTTGTTCATTTTGTTTGGGTTTTGGGTTTGGTTGTATTGGGGTTTTGGTTTGGTTTTTTCATTCAGGTATTTTTGCGGGTGTTTTTATTTTTGTTATCTTCATTTGTTTGTTTGGGGTTTTGTTTGGGGTTTTTGTGAGAGTTTTTTCTTGGTTTTGTTTTGATTTTTGATTTGGTTTTTGGTTTTATTTTTGGCTACTACCAGGAGGAGCTGCAGAACAAATACCTGAAAACATTTGTGGCATTTAAGCACCTTGAGGAAAAAAAAAAAAGAGCCTTCAAACTCCTGCAGGAAAACAAAACTCACCCCTGTGTACATAGGTAATCATGATAATTTCTAATTGCATCACTTGAAAAACACCATGATCTGCGTTTTCTGTGTAATTTCAGATGAAGCTCTATATTAGTTTGTAACCCACCTTAAGTTGTTATACTCGTGTCTAAATCAGTCAGACATTGACATTTATCTGGGAAAAAAAATTCTCTGGGCCAAATTTCTGGGAGGCTAGCATTCACCTTGTCACTCATCATAAACTAAAGGAAAAAGAATGAAAACTTTATACCTTGTGAAACAGAGATTGGAGAGAAAAACTGGAAAGACAGAGGTAGTTGTTATTCCAGAGCACTGAGCATCAAGACTATACTTCCTGACATATAATTTACTATAATTTGCAAACCTTTTGTATTTCCTACCTGATCTTATTTATAGGTATGCTGAGCAGGAATTTAATTTCTATCCACCAAACTTTTTTATTTTATAGCGGTGAAATATGTGAGTTCCTGAAACTTGTTCTAACAATTTTGGGATGGGGGAGTAGGGGAGGAATATTTGTCAAGAGAGGCAGCAAGCAGAGTTCAATTTGTTGCATAAATTAATGTAATCATATTGATTTTTACCTAAAACGATTCAAAAATGAACGTTAAAAAAAAAAAAAAAAAAAAAAGAAGATGGAAATACTAGGATAATATTCTGACATGTAAAAATACATGCATCTTTTTATTAAGGATAATTGCTGTAGCACTGTGGCACCATAGAATCTGAGAATTGGTTTGGGTTTGAAGTGACCTTAAAAACCACGCAGCTCCAGCCCCTGCAGTGGGCAGGGACACCTTCCACTCGACCCCCAGGTACTCCTGCCAGTCCAAAAGACAGTCAGCTTAAAAGTAGCTGAGTGCCACACTGCCATGCACTAAAAGGCATTTTTTTAAGTTCTCTTGTGCACCAGGTTCTTTGAACTTCCATTTGAAGACTGTTTCTGTAGTGGGAAGGACTTTTTAATAGTCCTAACTCTTTCAAGGGACAGGGGCAGGCACACAGGGCTTTTGAGGTACAAAAGTGGTCACAGCCCCCTGGCAGACCCACACCCTCCTGCTAGGAAAATAATTTTTTGTATAGTGTGTATTCATGCAAAACACGAATGTAATATCGAAATAAAATAAACATAGTGGATATAAAAATTATGTAAAAGGATATAAATTAATATGAAGATATGAAAAGGTATAAACAATTATGCCAGTTAATCTACAGATTCAAAGATTGCTAATTAAGGAGATAGAGTGACCACTTCAAAGAAAAATCCTCATTCAACATCCTCCAATTCATCAACAAAATTCTATGTTAACAAAAAAACCACTCTCCCCTTGAAACCATGCTGGCCTTGCCCTCCTTCTGCAAGCAGCTTTCCCCCAGTCCTCTCTGACACTTTGCATTTTCATCTTGCTCGTATTTGGTAAAATCCAGCTCCTAACTGATTTTTACCCCATTTGGTAAAAAAGAGTCTTGACCCGTTGAGCCCAACCCACAGAAATGACAGGGTGAAATAACTGAGGCCACCTGGGTATTTCCTTTCAAATGACATTTTATTGTGTGAAACACCACCTGGTTACCTTCAATAAAATTTTCCCTGCAAAGTGCTTTTATCTGAGGGGATTTAAAATTAACCAATAATTCCAACACTTAGCACTGGGCTGTAAAAAGTACAAGAGAAGCAGAGTTGAGGGGCATCCTCAGGGGCCAGGGAAAGAATATTGGGATCTTGGCAATGAGGAATTGCCCAGGGGGGTGGGATGAGATCATATTTACCAATCCAAACCATTCTACAATAAAAATAACCACAAAAATAATGTATTTTTGCTACTCCCCTCTTTGTCAGCTGTGCAATCACCTCCTTGAAAAAAACCACAGAAAATGAGGCTTGCAGATCTGTGGGGAACTACCCAAGGGTACAGATTTCTTTGCTCATATTCAGGAGAACTTTCGTATAAATTTTGCATATGTGTGTGCTCACTCTCTCTCTAAATATGGAAATGAATTCTTTATCCTAATTTACATAATTATCAGGAAAAGTTGTTCTTAGGATGAAACCTTGGAGAGCTGATGAAAATGAGGGAGGTGTATTTAAAAAACATTCTGGAATTATTTCCTTATCTCAGTAATGGAACTGGAGACTCATACAAAAGTGGTAATTTAGATCCAGAAGAATGGCATCACTCATTTTGTATCTCTTTAAGAAAGTCAGACAGAAGATTAGTTCTTAAAAGGGCTGAGTTTGTAATATTAACATTGAACGTGTATGTTTCAGAAAATTTCTCTGGTTTTGTTGGTTTTTTTACACCCACAGATACATGTAAATATCCATATATAAATTCATATACACTGACATATATAAATATCCCTATATACTTATGAAAGCCCTTCTTTTTATTAAAAACGTCTTCCTCTACACAGTTATTGTGGATTCAACAGGTTAGTATATAGTGTTAATAAAAAATCTTTGGGTTTTTTTCTTTTTTGAGGGTTAAGAGCTTTGGAATAACACTTGCTAAAGTGTCTTCATGATAGGGTGCTTTATTTGTAATAATAATTCTAATAGCCTATTAATATTTACTTTTCGCTAAAATTTTTTAGCACCAATGCTTGCCACAGGTAGAAAACTTAAAATTCACAGACAATTAAAGATTGTGCATGTGATCCTGTGGCTTCTTGTGAGAGGTTTGTGAAACTTGTGAGGAAAAAAAATAGAAAAATAATTTTTTTTTTCATGTTCTGGGAAAGTTATTCTCCATGATAGCACCCATCCTTCTTGTTCTTTATAACCAGCCAGCCAGTGCTGAGCCATGAGCAACAGGATTCAGCTCTGTGCTTTACTAAGGAAAAAAAGTCAGAAAAGGCATGTGAGAGCAACAGAAAATGTAATATCTTCTTTTTTTGCTATATGTGCCTTACATACCATATTTTCTCTAAAACTATTTGCTGAAAATCCATTTCCAGACCTCCAGTGAGGACATTTAACCTCATGCTGCCTTCTTTCCTATAATTCTGCAATGGTCCTGAACCAGGACTGTATTTTTCCTGTGTAGGGGAAAATTTCTTTCTGTCTCTAACCTTTCCCTGCCAAGAACTGGAAATGTCCCGGTTAGACTGAATTCTCAACAACGGGTGTGAACTGAGCGTTGTTTAATAATAGTAATAATAATAGTAATTATAATAGTAATAGTAATAATTGCAGTAGTAGTAGTAGTAATAATAATAATAATAATAGATAACCTAGATAATAATAGAGGAAAGATAATATACATTGTATATTGTATATTGTATATTGTATATTATATATTATATATTATATATTATATATTATATATTATATATTATATATTATATATTATATATTATATATTATATATTATATATTATATATTATATATTATATATTATATATTATATATTATATATTGTATATTATATTATATATTATATGTTATATGTTATATGTTTATGTTATATGTTATACAATATAATAATATAATTATTTATAACAATGAAATAATTATCCTTGTAATATTTATTATAATTGATAATAGTTATTATTATTATTATTATTATTATTATTATTATTATTATTATTATTATTATTATTATTATTATTATTATTATTTCTTCAGGTAAGCTGATGAACCACACAATTGTAACAGGCTGTGGATATAAATTTAAGAATGTCTGTGACATGGAATTGAGTCTGTGCAAAGGGTTTTGGCAGTAACTAATACACCAATAAGTCATAACTGAAAATCACATTTTCAAAGAGAAATGATGGAGGACTCTGAGGCCAGGCAAGGAGGAAGAGAAGGAGGAATCATGATCTGTGTTGAGGAGAAATTGATGCAGAAGATTGATACAGAAAAATTATTTTTTTTTGTTGTCTACAACCAACAACAAGGCAAAAAATATCACATAAAATATCTCTGGGTGAAGATCACAGGGCTCATTTCCTTCAGGGATTTTACAACAGACACTTGCTGCCAACCCCCAAACCAAGATGATAAAGACAAAAGAGCCAAGTTTGCCTCATTTAAGCAAATTTTTGGGTCAATGGTCTGTTGACCCAATGAATTCCTTATGGGTGAATTCAGCTAAAAGCACTTGCTGGAAATGATGCCTAAGACTTTTAGCATTTTATATTTTTCATACATTTGTAGCTGTGTAGGTTGCTAAAGCATGGCTGTAGCTTCCAGTACATTTCCTATCTTTGCTCCCCACATTTAGGAACAGTAAGGTGACTTCATAAACACATTCCTGGAATGCTGTGTCTTATATGGGGAAAATGAACTCCATCTCAGTCAGGCACAATAGAAGTATTGAAAAAAAAAAAGAATAAAAATTGAGATTTAATAGAACTATCTCTATTTATTAATAAACTTGTAGAGTTTTTTGCATAAAGAAATTTTATTCCCCCCTCCCTCCCAATTTACAATTCAATCTGAATGTAGAGGGAAAAAAAATGGAATTAGATAAATTTTGAAGTGGGAAAGGCTCTTTGTTGAATCTGTAGGAAGTATGTTTCCCCCATTTATGAACTGGAAAGCTAAAAAAGCCAGCAGTAAGCGTGATATTTTAAATCTGTGTTTGTCTGTCATTTTTGTGTCACAGTGCCAGCAGAGCAGCCAGAGCTAATTACTGAATTCCTGATAACCACTTTCATTTGGTGAGAACATCACAGCAGCTTCTTCTCTGAGCAGGTAACCTGGGTAAACAAACTCTGAAACACTGCATCAGTGCCAGGTCATAAATGCAGCGACTTCTTCAGCAGCTGATTTGTTTTTATTTATTACTGAGCACCTGAAAGAAACTCTCTCACAAAACCACATCTCTCCAGCTTTCCATCTAAGATATTGGTATGGATTGCACAGAATATCATTCATGACCTTAAAACAATGCTTGTGTGATGCTATTAAATATGAAAAGTAATTAATAAACTGTCTTGGGTCTGTTTAATCTGCATTTATTTAGCACTGTGAAGAACACACTGCATTATCCTTAAATTCCTCACTACAGACATATGCTGTCTGGGGCTGTAAACTGCAAATTTTCTACCCTGTGTGACATTTTCTCCACCCCAGGACTAGATTGTAACATTTTAACCTAGAGGTGAATGGTAAATAATGAATATTGTACTTTTAGTGCAAGCTGTTGGACAGATAATAATTTATGAAATCATTTGTAAGGCCTGAAGGATTTGAGAGCATTTCCATAAACAGCCCAAGGCAAACTGAAATGTATACGTATAAAGCAAGCTGTGCTTCACATATTTCCACAATATTAGAAATTATTCTGACAACTCTATCTCTCCGGTCACCCCTTAATGACAGTCCATGCTGCCTGGGAAGAGTGTGTGAACTCCCTCCTCCCTATGCCTGGCATCTGGTTAAATAGGGAAAAACTACTGGAAAAGGGTCGAGGGAGAGAAAAATAATACAGCAAATTGTTAAAAATCTGCATTCTGAGGTGGTCCTTCCTATTCCAGGGGCAGCTGCAGGGGAAGGAAAGGGTCTGTGCATCCCTGTACATGGAATTTGCTGGCATTCTCACGTGTTCCTTTTCCTTTTGAGAGAGTTTTAGTCTCAGGTCACAGAGGTTCTATCCTGAATAAAGGGTTATTCTTGTACCTTCTGTAAAAAACAGCAGTTTGTTTTGGGTTTGGGGTTTGTTTGGGGTTTTTATTTATTTGTTTTGGTGTTTTGTTAGGTGTTTTTTGTTGTTGTTGTTGTTTTTCTTTACATTCTGTCACAATGAAAGCAAAAAAGTGTCTTCTGTTTATGGCAATAATTAGTGAGATTTTAATGCAGATCACTAACATAATTGATTTTATATCCTCTTTATACCGGAGTGAAAATACCGAAAACCCTGCATTTTTTCTAATTTGACTGATGATATAACGCATTTATTAGATACATCACCTCTAGCACTATTATGACTTGAAAACTACAAATAACTCATTATTTCAGTTTTCTACCTGAGACTTGGTACAACGATGAAGATATTTCATTCCCACTCTCACATATGCAGGCTTTAACTTATCCATAAAATTTTAAACTTCTGATTTTTCATAGACAATTGTTTCCAGCTATTTACTGATATTAGATCTTTATATAAGATACTATCATTCTGCATGAGGTCACTAAATTTCTGTAAGAGTGTTGCTACTTTTGGGATGCTATGGCAAGAAAATATACATGTGACACAATTTAGTTTTGTTATGGGAAAGATAAAATTATCACTGAATAACCGTTGTTATTCTCAGTAATAGTCACCAAAAATTATTCTATCATTATAATGTAATCTGTGGGGTTATTCTGGGATTGTATATTTGAGATATTTGGGGTGGGGGGGGGGTAAATTAATGCAGGGAAAACACATTTATTTTATAAAATGAAGAGAGTGACATTAAAATTTTTGAAATGCAAACATAGGAGTGTACAAAATCAGCTAGAATACTGGGAGATTTTTTATTAGATTTGTGATTTAAAAAATGAAAAATACCAAAGGGTGGTATCCAAAGTTCTCCCCTTCTCCATTGGTTTAGAGATACACAGACAGGCAGAGAAATATATTTTTTTAATATCTCTTTTTGGTATAATAGACTTTGCAGCATTTTTGAAGCAGCTGAGGCTCACAGCTGATGAGACATAATGATGCTGGTCAGGCCTGCAAATAGCTGATTATCTAAAAAGCTTTTTAATTTCAATTTAATTCGATTTAGTCACACTTTTGTCACCGACATATATATGATTATCTGGGCACTCTATTCAAATACCCTTGACTTTTAGCTTGTTAGAAAATCCAGTGACAGTTCTCTGAGCAATGAGGGGGAAACTATTTGACCTCAGTAGCTGAAGTGGGCAAGGCAAGAAGACGAGGCTGCAGTTCAGGAGTGCACAGTTCAATTAAAGAGAATCTGCCCATGTTTAACGAGGCTGTTGAGAACACCCCTGCCTCAAATTCCTGAAATCAAAAAAAAAAAAAAAAAGAAAAGAAAAAGCAGAACAAAAAAAAAAAGGCCTCAAAAGCAGAACATTGAACGTGTGGGAATCTGGGAACCAGCAAATCAGCGCTGCTGCAAAATAATTGGCCCTAAGTGGAGCAATCCTGACACTTTGTTCCATCAGCCAAGTGTAACAAATCTGTAATAACAGAGTCACCGGGGACAGAGATTCACTCCATGCAGGCGTTCTCCCAGCCTGTGAATGCCAAAAAGATCTGCTGTCATAATTACAAGTGAGGCCCATCATCTTGCAGAGATGTTTTAATCATATCTTTCCTTCTTTTTTGCACGGTTTTGGGCGAGCTGGCTGCTGCTGTGCAATTTGTGAGGGAACACTGGTAAACCAAAGAATGAAGATGTGGATTAATTTTGCATCAGTCCAGATTAAGTATGCTCAAGCGCAGGAACAATTAGGTGGGAAAATGTAATGAAGCTAGTTAATTAATTAATTAATTAATAATTAACATATATTAATGGTTTGAGAGGATCCTCAGCTGGGGTTCAGCAGGGTTGCTTTAAATTTTGGAGAGGAACAGGAGAAGATTTAAGTTTTGCTTCCTTGACTTGTGACAACCTGCATTTCAAAATCTAACCCCGCGTTTAAAACTGAAACACAGATTTCTCAGTGTGGCAAATCCTGCCATCACCCATTTCAGCCAGGGTGTCCCAGCACACTGAAGTCACAGAGTCACAAACGGAGCACAAATGGAAGAAGGGAGGGGTTTATTGGTGCTGCCTGAGCGAGAAATCAGAATCACTGATTTCTGTGATAGCATCAGTGCATAGCTCACCGTACTCTTGATAAATGTTGCTACCCCTTGGGTGACACAAGGCTTATGAGTGACCCTGGTTGGTTAGAAATCCCAGAAAAAAACCACTTTTTTCGTCCCTGTTTCCACTCTACATTTGTCACCTGCTGCCATTAAGTGAGTCACAGGAATTAGCTCTCTGCCAAGTCTCATCTGGTACATTTCTGCTTTGGTGGCCACTGAAAATTCTCACTTGTGCTAAAATGTGAAGCAAGTCTTTGCTTTGCATAAACAAAGTCTTTGGGTGAGAGGCTAACCAAAAAAATAGGGATTTGAACCTGAGTTTGCCAATCAATCCTTATTGGCATGGCACATTTTCCATGGGACCACCACATTGGAATCACTGTTCCCTGTTTTAACTCTTTTCATGAATGATGAGAGTGGGAGCAGATCACATGTTAATGTTCTCAATTTCAAGCATTGCTGTTTTGAAAAACAAAAACAAAAAAAATGCCTTGTCAATCTGGTCTGGTTATTTTATTGATCTAATTTTGCTCCACAAGAACGTCTGGCAGCATGTGGATGTTTGCCTAGATATTTTCAACTCTCGATCATTTAAATTTCACAGAAGATTTTTTTTTCCCTAGGAAAACCTGATTACTTGTGGGATGGATGTTTCTCAGAAACAAGGTTGACTAAGCAGAAAAAGCAGCAACTTGCAGTGATGCCACTCTCACTACAGACAGAGTAATAATGATTGGAGCTGACTCCTGTAAATTAATCATTTTATCAGAGCTGTGATTTCCTTCACCACTATTACCACAGGAAACCAAAACAACATTTCTTTCTTACCCTCACTGAGCCTCATGCCTCCAGCAGGGATGCATTACAGTTTATTTCATTTTTTTTTCAATCTGCAAAACGAATGTGAGGAAGAAGAAGGGTTTGGAACTGCGGAGGAATTGCCTGCTTCTGCTGGTAAATTAATTTTATGATAACTTGTTGCTTCAGAAGGATCTCATCTTCATCTGCACCAAAGATTAGACTTCAGAACTTTGTCACTACCTTGTGAAATGTCACTGAACAGATGGTGCTTTCCACTGTTTTCTTGATCAGAACACAATCTGTCAAAGTGCTTGCACACATGCTCAACTTAACCACAGCAGCACTCCCATTTGTGTCAGTTCTGTAATCAATGCTTTATGGATTTTTGGCCTTTAAATAATCCTACCAGTCAAGGAAAAGTTATTCTAAAATTTAGCACTCAGTTGCATTTAAGTTAACTAGAAAACAACCTTTGATTGCAAAGAAGCCATTGTGAAAATCCCTCCTTTTTGAAGAGTATGAGTGAGTGCAGAGACTTGCAAGAGGTGAACAGAATAAAGTAAAAACTGCATGAAATGTAAATCAATTAAAATAGCAGTCTCTCCATAAATAATGAAGTTTTAAACAAAAATATATAAGCAGATTTATGGTGATTCCATCACTTCTGAGTGTGCAAGAATGGAGAAGTTTCTAACTTTCTGTCTACAGCAAGTGATCCTTTCTTATTTTTAATTTCATTTTTAAAATTTCCCATATTTTCAAGGCTGCAATCTTTTGAAGCAAACAGATTAGGGGATGAACTCACAGGACTCATTGTAGACCAGTAATTTCATGATGTTACATAAAAAGACAATTTTCAGTTGAAACAAGAAAACCAGCCCCTAAAATCACAAAGGATACATTTTCTGGCATCATTTCTCACAAGAGCCATGAAAATAAACTAACTTAATCTCAACCCAACTGTGCCTTAAACATTGGTCTCATCCTTCTCTTCACCATATTCACTGGGTGAGGTATATAACATTACCACAAAATTTAGAATTATCTTCTCAACATTGCTTTCCTCTTCTTCAATATTTTCTTTTTTCTTCCCTCTTGATTAAACCGCTTGGAAAGGAAAATTGTTCATGACGAAAAACATGCATTTGCAGCAGTAAGAAACAGTCACGGTTGTCAGAGTTAATGCAAAAAAGAGAAGTAATGCAGCAGTGAAATTATTTTACCTCAGGGCAGAGGATTTATCAGAGTATATCTTTGAATCAGATGCCAGTTCGTTCATTATAATATGTATATTATATTCTGGATTGTTTTATTACACAATGAGATTAGGTTTTTTCTACCCTGGTGCTGATCATCAAACACTGGATGTACTCATGGACAAAACATTTATTTTAGCATTGATGTGTTGAAACTACATCTGTGATTCTGCCAAAAATCAACAAAACTCAGGTGTTGTGTTCCAGAGTCCTTCCACCACACTCATTTCGTCATAACCTCTTAAATGTCATTTTCATCCTTCATTCCATTCTCCCTGTTGCTTTTCCAATCCAGTCTGTTGCCACACATTTTGAGTGCAAGCTTTTTTGAGGCAGGGGATATTTTATTTCTGTATCAAGTGCCCTGTGCCTTGCACCTCACATCCCTGCAAACAGGTGCAAATTAAATATTGCAGCTGTGGTGAGATGAAACAGCTGGAGGGATTGCATGCAGAAAATGTGCAAGAAATGCTGATTCAGTTGCATTAAGAGCCACAAAGGGAAACAGCCCAAATTTCTGTAGTTCAGCCCTTCTTTGTGAATATGGAACATTATACATACATAAATATATATATAACACATAAATACAATAATAAATAGTTAATAAATACAATATGGGATTGTATTTATTGTAAATGTAAAGAGAAATTAGGACAGGCACTAAAAATAATGGCAGAGGATTTCTAGAAAATACTAATATCTTAACAATTTCTGCTCATCAAGTCTGACAAACAGTAAATACTGGATTTTTTTCCTAGGAGCAGGCTGAAGTATATTTAAACAAAATTTCATCCAAGTTCTCATGCCTAGTGACTTTTAATAGCAAAGTGCCTCAGAAGTTTCCTTGTGTTCTCATTTCCTCAAGGTTTTCTGTGCTCTCCCTAAATCCTTGAAAATTTACAGTTGTAGTTTTCCCTTCTGAGTTTTTTTTTCATTTTCTTGGTTTTTAAATTTTCTTTTTTTTATTTTTTTTTTGTTTTGACACAACTGAATCAGGGTCTGCTATGTGCATGTAGGAACTACATGTGTGTGAAATTTTAGGTTGCTGAATGTACTCCCATAACTCTGCAGAAGGGAAATAAACAAATTTAAAAGTGTTCATCTTTGGCTAACTGATTCTAAATTTGGATTGCATGAGGATTTGTCTGGCAAAGGACTATGTCTTTACTAAACATTTTTCATCAGCTATTAATAAAGTAATGAAATAATGAATGAGTTCTGGTGATGAGTTACCAAGTTTTCCTTCAAATGTCTCTGTTCAGTTTCAATGCATGTGCTTCAAGCATGGAAATATTGAAAATTTTCACTGAAATGGTTGAAGTAAGTTTACAAATGAACGAAAGGATGATTTTTCTCTTAAATTCATTCTCATAAATAAATGGGTGATTAGAGGGAACAACTTTTTAAGGGATTAGGGCCTCAGATTGTGTAGCTTTCATTATTAGTTGTTCTCTAAGTAGTCATTGATCCATTGTTTGTAATTGGGATGAAACCTTCATTTTTTGGCCTGAATAATCATATCATTCCTCATCACAAAAGGTTTCCACCAAGTGTCTGAAGAAACATAATATTGGTACTCTGATTCTTCAATTTTTTTTCACATGAGGGAACCATTAATAAGTATTGTGTCTCACCTTTGTACCAATAAAATTTTAGCAAATTCAATAAATTCATCTTAATTTGAACTGATGTAAGGGTAGAATCTGCTGACATAAACCTCCACAGGTGCAAGGTAATCTTAAAATACGTAAAGGTAATATAAAGTTGAGGTTGCACAAATTGCATTTGAAGTGTTGGAAAACTTGGCTTTGAGGTAAAAAAATATGTTTGCAAGGAAATCCATGTTGGGGGAATTGTGTTAAAGAGGTGGAAATGAAGCCAGGGCACACCAAAAATATTAGAAGGAAAGAAAAAATGACAAAGTTTTACAAATTATTATTACGTCACTACAATCTGATGAATTAGTATCAGAAGAAAGGAAAACACTTATAATGGAGAGTGATCTCAAATTTGTGCTTTATTTCCAGAGGCCGAGCAGACCTCCCTCTCTTATTTTTTCTTATTTCTACCCGTGTGCAATGAAATGCTGATGAATTCATAAAAATGCCTGAAGATCTGGCAAATGGTGAGCAGGAATGGCACCAAGACGTTCAGAAAGCAAACAAAAGAAAGTCAATCTTGTTTTCCTGTGATAAATCACAAGCTATAATGATGCCTTAGGATTTTAGTGTTTATATTTTTCATGTATTTCTGATCCTGCAGTTCTTTATTGTACAACTCCAAACTCCACATTCAGTGTCAGCTGCTGCTGTCCCATTCTGGGCAGACACAACAATTCCTCTCCAGGCCTGGCAACCAAGGGCACCTCACTGCCCCAGGGCCCAGAAATGCAAACAAAAGTGAGTTGGGTGGGCAAACTTGGGGTAAATTACTTCATTAGCTGAGGCTGGAATTTTTAGATTAATCCCCAATGTGGAGATGGACCAAACTTATAAAAATGTGAAAACCTGTGGGTCCGTTTTTGGGTGCTGGCCCTGAATGGGCTTTGTCCGGCCTATATGTACCTGAAGGCCCTTTAAAAAATAGAATCAATTTTTATTCCCTTTTATTCCATTTTGTCTGGCCTCTGTTTTTAGGTAGCTCCAAAATGCATCAACAACAGGTATTTTCAGTTTAAACCTTCTAATGTAAAATGAAAAAGCTCATTTTTGGGCCTGCACTTAGAACAGCCAGTGAATGATCAGGAGAAGCATTGGCTGGGGAAGGGCTGAGCATTGTCTGACAGAGCCTTACAAGTTAATGGTAGATTTATCTGCTTTTAAGGAGCACTGTGCCTTCAGACTGCTGCCCTGAAGAGCTTTGTGCACCCTGACCATGAAAGAAACCCCCCAGAGGAGCTGGATCTTGTAGCTGCCTGCAGCTGGAGGATATAAACCCAATCTCACATGCATTTCATCCTTCCTTCTGCTTCCAGTTGATAGAACCACTACATCAAAAAGTTGCCATGAGGACATTGCACCATCATTTATGAATAAAATCTTGTGCCAAGCCCCATTTCAGACAGGATGGCTTAACCCCCCCTGCCTCCAGCTGCTATTTTACTTTTTCATCCCTCAGTTTCGCCTCAAATATATTGTTTTGTAGTCAATTATAAATAAAAGCTGCCTTATAAATAATGTTTTACAGCTTATTGCAACCAATAAACCACAGCGCAGGGTGTTTTGATGCCTTCCAAAAATGAGATACGACACATTAATATGAAATCTATTTTTCCATTTTCCCCATCCTAAAAGTTTACAGGCAGCTCTTTTCTCTCACCCTTCAGATAAACTCAAAGCATTATTTCTGTTTGCTGGTGATTTAGCCAGGCACATAGCCATGGTAACACAGCCTTCTAAGTGACAATAAAAAGCAAATCTGGGCAATAGTGACATTTCCCTACACAATATCTCTGTTATTTCTGTATTGAATGTACAGGGACAGCACTGCTTATAAAATGCATCTTTGCACTTTAGCATCAGGCTGCATTTCTACTTTTTCTTTCTTTGCATTTTTTTTCCTGTAGATAATTGATAAAATCATGACCCAGAGGTGCAGAAAAAAAAAAATAGGTACTCATTAATAACTTCTGAGTGTTTAAATGAAAGTTAAACATGCAGGGCAGTAACAGTTATGAAACTGAAATTGCTGTGATTTTCAGCAATTTTAAATGGCTGCATTTTGCTTTGATTCCCAACTATTTCATCGTAACAGGAAAACCATACTGTAAGCAATCACATACCTACTAGAACAACATTTTCCTTGAATATTTGCGAGGCAATTCTCCTTTGTGTGCTTTCTGGGAGTTTTTTTTTATTTTTTTTTTTTTTAAGAATGGTTTTAATGGTATCTTTTGAACAGAATATATTTTAGTATAATATTCTTAGTGAAAGGATTAGGAAACTCACAGGAAATTAATTCTGACTTTAGCATTTCAAGGGGAAAAAACCCAAAAGTCTGACACAGGACAGAGTTAAATCCTCTAAGGAGTGAAGGGGAAAAGTATCCTTTTTTCCATGGTAACAGTCAGTAATTTGCAAATTAGCTTCAAATGCAGAGTAAATTTTACAGATGATTCTGATAAATATTGTAAATTATTGGGGGAGTCAAAAACTGCCTTGGAAATTAAATACAATACTATATTTTATTTTCATTTGTAAAGCATTAGTGGATTCTCTTGTTCTCCAGTCTAAAAAAAATTAAAAATCTATTCTTTAGTTATGTGTTGGGATTGTTTTTATTTTTTTAATATTTGTGTCAAAAAAAATGACACATGCAGATGAATCAAGGTCAGTTCAGCTCTGACAGTTTCTGCAATTTTCATGGCTATATTTATAAGATTATCTAGCATCTCTTTTTCCCCTGGAGATGACAATTTGTTACCAGCTTTTCTCCATTGCTCTCATAGACATGGACACTCTATTGTGCTCCTGATAAAGAGCCTTGAAGCATTTACACATTTTGCGGCTTTGGTTATTTCTTTCTTTGGTGTAAAAAAGTCTAAGAATGTATTCAAAAGCTGGATGAACAGGAAAAAAAGGCTTCAACAGATTGATCTGATTCAAAGGTTACTTTTCATTGCATATTGAACTCACTCTGGAGTTAGCTATCTTATGTCCCCAATTTTTTAATAGTTGTGTTTGGCTCAGAAAAACTTTGCCATTGACAGTTCAGAGATTTTCTTTTGATCTCTTAAATTTAATTGTTATTCAAGTCTAGAAACATTTTCATGTATTTTGCATTTTAGGACCTTTTTTCCTCCAAATGATATATCATAACCAAAGAGAAGACAAATGCCCTATGGGCTCTTCCTGTGATCAAGCAATTTGTTATTCCTTCCTGGGGTCAATTCCGAAGGTGGCTACAGCCTCATTTATGTTAACAAATCCATATATTGACCCCTTTAAATTAATATATGTCTTAAGCCACCAGCATTTTATTTATTGTTTCTCTTTCTACTGTTTTACTCTGCTGAAACAACCCTACTTTATCTTAATACCCAGGGTGAAGTAAAAAAAAAACAAACCACTCTGGTGTCTGTTAGTCAGCAGAAACAAATTATGGGGTCCCCACAAGGTTTGCAGGAATGGCAAGAGAAGTAGAGTCCAGAGAGCATGAAAATGCCCAAATTTATTAAATCCCGCCAAACCACCCTTGGCTCTCTGCTGCTTTTTTCCTCATGGCGACACCAAAAAAACGCCACAGCCTCGGTGTGTAGGGTGCTCTGCAACCTCAAGGTAAATCAAACTTTTCCTTCAGAATGCAAATGCAGGACATATCGTCATTATTATTGTCTTTTTTTTTTTTTGAAATAATAGAGAATTGAAATATGGGTAAGGTCAGATAAAACCTCTGGGACGTGCAGGAAGAATATCTGGAAATTGACTCCGATCAGGTTTGGTTCTCCATTTGATTTATCAGCTTTATTGTTGAGCTGGACCCAGTCTTCCATTGCATCCAAGGAACAACCTATTTAATTTTGGAGTGGGTCAAGCCATCAGGTGATTAAGAACCACTCCTCACAAGGGAAAGGGCTGGGTTTCTGTTGCTGGCAGTCAAAACCTCAGCTCCCACCTTTTCCATGAGCCCTCCAGCCTGAGGTTTGGCTCTGGCTATCCTCATAAAAATCCCCTTTCCCATTCCAGGAAAGTGTTGATGCCTTAGGATTTTAGTGTTTATATTTTTCATGTATTTGTGATCCTGCAGTTCTTTAGTGTATAACTCCAAACTCCACATTCAGTGTCAGCTGCTGCTGTCCCATTCTGGGCAGGCACAACAATTCCTCTCCAGGCCTGGCAACTGAGGGCACCTCAGGGCCCCAGGGCCCAGAAATGCAAACAAAAGTGAGTTGGGTGGGCAAACTTGGGGTAAATGACTTCATTAGCTGAGGCTTTAATTGTTAGATTCACCCCTAATATGCAAATGGACCAAACTTATAAAAATGCGAAAACCTGTGGCCCATGGTCCATTTTTGGGTGTAGCCCCTGGTGGGCTTTGTCTGCCCAAAATGTTCCTGAAGGCCCTTCAATAAACATAATTGCTTTTTATCCTCATAACTTCTGGCCTCTGTTTTTGGGTAAGCCCAAAAAGGCATCAGTGTCACTTTTCTGTAGTAAACATACAAAAAAATGGAAATGTGGCTGTGAAAAGTTAAAAAACTTGTGTTGTTTGTTCCTGGCACTGGACTTGAAGCACGACTGGCGTGGGAGGGGAGGGCACCCAGGACCCCCAAGTGTCTTTTCTTAATCCACAGTGGGTTGGCACAAAAATGAAGTTGCTGCTCCCATGTCACATCTCTGGGTGAAATTCATACCCACTGAAAAGAGGGGCCTGCCCTCCCAGCTTCCCTCAGAGGCTGATCCATGAAGCATTCACTTTTCCATGCAGAAAAGCCTTGATAAACAGATGATGTTTTGCCTCTCTGCACAGCAACAGCAGCATATGGTAAATGAGTGTGGGGTTTTAGTTCAATGCAAAGTGAAAACAAAAGTTAAACCTTCTCATGAATCCTCATGCTGCTTTAGCTATGAGATATACTTAGGGCAGAACAACTTTTCTTCTCATAAAATCCAAACCTGGTGCTGTGAAGATTGAGATTTTTCTCTGTGTTTTAGTATAGTTCTAGAAGTTAGACTCTAGGTAAAAAAGAAAAAACCTGAAACCAATGTTTTTTTTATTCTTGTCTTCTGCAGCTAAAGATATTTTGTTTCCCCCCCCAAATGAGAGAAATTGCTCTGCTGTTTTTATTTTGCCACAATTTTATTGCCTTAGGACCATGATAAGATACCCTAGACCAAATAAACCAACTTCTGATACACTAGTGTCTCCTGTCTCCTAAACTGAAAATTGAGCTTCATGACATGATCATAAGAGAACTTTCCCATTAGTGATTTGTGCACTGAAATGAAAGAATGTTGTTCCTCTTAAAAGTATAAAGTAATCACTGTACAAGGCAGCTGCTCTAATACCACTTTAAAAAGTTACCTAAAATTTGTTATTTATAATTTAAATAGCAATAAATGAAGATTTGTATTATACAGTTTATTTCTGGCCTCAGCAATTTAACTGTTGCTGGAAAATGTTGAAGTTTAATGGCAGAATAAGGGGTTTTTTTCCTAGACATATTACTTTCTATTAATACTTTTGCATTCCTGGACTTTAAATTTCACTGAAAGAGTTGCTGCTGTGTTGGTACAAACAGAAATTTCAACCAGACCTTTTTGAACATTGCTCATTACTGATCAGGGCAGAAAGAATTTGTACCAGTTTCCTCAAGAATCTCAGATAAATGTTAAAAAATGCCTAGTTTGAATTGCAAATATTAGCCACAAATGAGGAGGACTTTGTTTTGCGTGATGACATTCCAGCCTTTGCTTGGACAGAATGTTTGCAGAAACATTTGACTGGACAATTTTTTAAGACAAACTTTCCTGAGTTTGGTGGTTTGGAAAGGACATCCTGGCAGACGACAAAGCTGAGGGAAGCAGATGACAACTTTCCACCACTATAAATTACAGCCATTTGTTTATTTCTATTTAGCATTTCCAGCGCCGGCTGCATGCTGATGATGCGAATTGGATGGATAGATGTTGACTAATCTGTAAACACTTTAATTGGCTTCTGAATTGCAACAAAATCTCATGCCAGGGTTTTATCCACAATTAAGTCAAGTTTTATGAACTTAATTCCTCACTATTGTTTGCTGCCAAAATAAAATTATCAAAGCCTTTTGCTCATTGACATGCTGGGAACAATTACGGGGTTGTTTACAAGCACCAGTTTGGAGTTTTGGGGATGAAACAGCCTCTGCTGAAAGGTCTGGTTTGCAGCATCCCTCTGCATTTTGACAGCATTCTATTTGGGTGTCTTAGGTCTGAGCAGAGAAAGTTTGTAAGTTTGCTTCATTTTCTGTCACTTTTGAGAGGAAAGTGTGAAAATGCTTGGGCTGAGAAAATGAAATTTGGGAGGGTTCCTTGTGCAGAGTCAGTGAAGATGCAGGCAGTGCCTTTCTCAAGATGCTTAGTCTGCAACTGGCAGCAGCTTTTGTCTCATCTGCTGTGAGATGAGCAGCAGTCCCCATTCTGGTGCAAGGATTCAGATTTTTCTGGTTCTGTTATTTACATCTCAGCGACCTGCAGCAAAATTCAACCAATGTCCAATGAGATAAGCTCTTAAATTAAGTGTAGAGAGGCAGGGTGACTATCAGAGTGATCAAAGGTTCAATTAGGTATCATGTTTAGCTAAAATAGTAAGGGTGCATTTCTTATGGAAATTTAGGATGACTACAGAGGAAAGAGGTGGGGAAAAATCAGCTTTACAAACTGGCCCCTTTCAACATCAATCCCTTCATCCGTCATCTATCCATCCATCCATCCCTCCATCCATCCATCCATCCATCCATCCATCATCCATCCATCATCCATCCATCCATCCATCCATCATCCATCCATCCATCCATCCATCATCCATCCATCATCCATCCATTCATCCATCCATCCATCATCCATCCATCCATCCATCATCCATCCATCCATCCATCATCCATCCATCCATCCATCCATCATCCATCCATTCATCCATCCATCCATCCATCCATCATCCATCCATCCATCCATCCATCATCCATCCATTCATCCATCCATCCATCATCCATCCATCCATCCATCCATCCATCTATCCATCATCCATCCATCCATCCATCCATCCATCCATCCATCATCCATCCATCCATCCATCCATCCATCCATCCATCCATCCATCCATCATCCATCCATCCATCCATCCATTCATCATCCATCCATCCATCCATCCATCCATCCATCCATCCATTCATCATCCATCCATCCATCCATCCATTCATCATCCATCCATCCATCCATCCATCCATCCATCCATTCATCATCCATCCATCCATCCATCCATCTATCCATCCATCCATCCACCCATCATCCATCCATCATCCATCATCCATCCATCCATCCATCCATCCATCCATCCATTCATTATCCATCCATCCATCCATCCATCCATCCATCCATCCATCCATCCATCCATCCATCCATCATCCATCCATCATCCATCATCCATCCATCCATCCATCCATCCATTCATTATCCATCCATCCATCCATCCATCCATCCATCCATCCATCCATCCATCCATCCATCCATTCATCCATCCATCCTTCCCTGCTCCAAATTGCTGCTTCCATTTTATCATTTGCTCCCTCGTATTTTCTCTCTCTTTATAAAGGAAATCATCTGCTTTTTTTTTTTTTTTCTGAAGTGTGTGGATAAACAATTAGGATTCCACACTGATTTTGATTTTATTATGAGAAAGCTGGCTTGAATTTTACAATAATTTCTGTTTTATCAGTAACACTTTTTCTGAAGGATGTTTCTAAAGAAACCACTTTGCTATTGATGCTCAATAACCAGCGGGGGGGTCTGAAGAAACACACTGAATCTGCTTCAGATATGTGTCCTACAAGTAGTAATTTAAATTCCCAATCTGTTAAATACATTTGAATCCAGTTTCATAGGCTTAATTTGGAATATCAGGTTTTTTTGTCAGGAGAAAATATCAGAAATATTATTTAAGTGCAACAAAGTATAGTAATAGCATAACATCTTTATATTAGCTGAAAAGAAAAATTTTCTATGTTAATATGAGTTAAAGGAAAAGGGGAAAGTGCATATGCAATATTCCCTTTGTCTGTATTATTTCTGCTTATCTAATGTAGGTAAATACAGGAAATTCATTCTACCCAATGGGGTACTTCTGCATTCTGATGAAATTGACTTACAGCAATTTATGTTTCTCATATTTGAAAAAGTTAAACTGTGTAAAAGAAAGATACATTTTGCAAGGCTTTTGTGCTGATTTGGTTTCTGAAAATTAAGTTTTATGAAAATTGAATATTTTTAAAATATGAAAATTCATATTTATGAATTTTCTCCATCTATTTCGGGTTTTTTTAGTGTTTGGGGTTTTATAGTTGATGTTTTTTTCATTTTTTTCCCTACTCCCTGTCTTGAGATTTAGATGTTCCTATTACATCTTGACTAATCCAGTTCCCTGTTAAAATACCTGAGTGGTGACAGTGATATTTTTATTAACTAAATGGCAGAAAAATTTTAATCTTTTAGGTGAAAACACCTCTCTAGTTTTGAAAAAGCCAAATTTCTTTTCCCTTTTGTACAGGTTTGGATATTCCTCTCTGCTGGAATATAGGGGAGAATGAATAAAGGGCCCCCGACCAAGGGAAAACTGCATTGAGCTTCCAGCTGCACAATGATTTGCTGCACTTTCCGCCGATCACCAAACACTAATAAAGTAATACTAGGCCTAAATTTTCAGAATTACTCCATTTCAGCTCAGTGTAATGGTCCCTTTGTGAACAATTCCGGGATTTTTAGTTCTCAGCCTAGCAGAAATGGCCACTGATTTCTCAATCTTTTATTTTTTTTTCCAATACCCGTAACCTGACTCTTGAAAAAAGCACACTTTAAACCCTTGCAAAACTGCACTTCATTGAGATCTCCGTTGTTATTAAGCTCTGTAACTGACATAAATTAGTATAAATTTATTTGTCAGGCTAATTACACTTGCAAGGGATTTGTTTCAGTGGTGATACCTCTGCATGCCTAACCAGCCTGGAAGAGGCTGCACAATCCTGGAGAGAGGTAATGCTCAAATTTTGAATGAGCTGTGCGCAGGTGCTGCTCCTTCCCACAAAATCACCTCTCTGGTGTTGAATTTGTGCAGAACCACGAAAATCTTGTGTGGTTTTAAGCTCTGTCATTTTATATCACCACAGTGATCTTGGCAGGACAAAAGGATGTGAACACACCCAGGGCTGTATTGGTTCTGGTAAATATTTCTCTAATTGTAAGGGAAAGATTTAATAAAGATTTGCAACACAACATCTACCGTTGCTGTTTTAATTCTGTATTTTATTTTCTATCGACATCAGATAAAGTCTGGTTTAAACGCTCTAGAAGTTAATGTGTTTATATATATTATTTGGTGTTTACATACATTCTTGAGCCCATAAGTAGGTACTGAATTTTATGTATTAACTTTTATATGTACATATATATGGGCATATTTTATGAATACAACCTCAGGCAGTACATAATAGCACCCTTTTTCCTATTTCACAGCAGATCTTGGCTTTGTAATTAACATTTGACAGTTCAAGTCATGAAAAATTTCACTCTAAGTTTTTAAAAAAAGATTTGGTATGCATGCCTACAAAACCATTTATGAGCAATGTAAATTTTCATTCGTTGCACCAAAAGAAAAGTAAAGGCTGGGAAATATTTAAGTCAAAGATAACTGATATTTGCATAGAAGATAAAATGATTGTACTGCATAAATGATTTGGGGGCTTGAATTCAGTGGAAGGTTAATGAAGGTGCATTCCTGCTTATTTCAGAGCTGCAATATGAATAAGATTAAATGTGTGGATGTGAATAAAACCTGTAAATTCTAAAGTTAATTAAATAAGCAGAAACTGGGCACAAACATAAGAACAAAATAAAAAATCTGATTGTTTTAGTAATTGTCTTGATTTAGAGAAGATAAGCAACACAGGAAGAGGCTGAAGGAGATTTAAGATGACCCCAAAATAGTTTTAACTCAGCCAGATTGTAGTTGACTGTCTGTTATGATTTCTTTGTTTCCTTTCTCTTCTCTTTCTTTGTATTTTGAAGATTTTCATTCACAGCAAGAAAGTTAAATAAGAGGGTTTAAAATCCTTTAATGTAAAGGATTTGACCATTGAAATTTCTATTTTTCAATAAAAAACAGCACACATGTTTGTGGTATTTGGTATTTAGCTTAGATTTTTAAACTTGATGGATAAACACTTGAAACGTGAGTTCCTGTGACCCTAAAGTATCATCTATATAATTGGAAATTAATTATCTCTTGATTTTGAAATGGAATCAAACAAAAAAAAAATTTAAAAGATGCTCATTTTATTTACCATGTAAGTAAAAAACCACACGGATATAAACCACTTGTATTCCAAGATGGATCACTGAATTATGTGCTTGTAATTAGAGGGCAGAACAGATGGTGAAGCCTTAGTGTAAAGCAATATGTCTATTAAAGCAGTGCCTCCTGTCAAGTAAGAGTTCCAAACCATGAAATGTCCACTCACCCTGTTTTCAGAAGGAACTGGCATTCTGAGAGACAAATGCTTCTTGAGGAGAAGTTTAAAAAAAAACTGAAATCTGCCCCAAACCCGCACAAACAACAACGAAAAAAACCCACCCAAAAAACTCCCCAAAAACAAAAACCAAAAGCAAAAACAAAACTGAAACCAACAAAAAAACCCCAACCGACTCAAAACCCCCAGAGAGGGAAAGAAAATAAAAACAAAGAAAACCCCAATAACCCAGAAAAAGCAAATAGAAATTTTTAAAATAGTCTGCTATTAAAAGTCAAAGTTAGGAACTATTTTCCATTTAAAGGAACAAAACCCTGATATATCAAGATTTTGTAGGATAGAATCAGGGGTGGGGCAATGAGAAAAGACAAAATATGTGTGATTTTGCATTACATAAACTTGTGAGCAATGTTCAGGGGTTCTGATTCGCTATTTTTCCTGCATTTAAGGCTGATGGATGGATGCCTGGTTTTAGGAGCAGTTCTCAGCAAAATTTCCCCTCAGAGTCTGAGGTCACCTCCAGATCAGAGCAGACACAGAGGTGTCCCAGAGGTGTGGAGGGTACACCTAATTTCACCCCATTTATCACATTAACTTCTGCAGACTGGACCTGCTCCGTACACAATAGTCAGCCATTGTCAGGCAAGCAATCAATGAGACAGAAAAGGTTCAAGTGTTTCCTCCACTCTCCAAGAGCAAAAAACGGTTTTTTAATACAAATTTTGCGGGAAATTTCTGGAAATCTAAGTTTATTTTCCTCTGTTTTTATTTTTTTTTTTTGTTTTGTTTTGTTTTGTTTTTGGTGGTTTTTTTGTTTTGTTTTTGGGTTTTTTTTTGGTTTTTTTTTTGTTTTTTTTTTTTTTTTTTTTTTTTTTTTTTTGTTTTTTTTTTTTGGTTTTTTTTTTTTTTTGGTTTTTTTTTTTTTTTTTTGTTGTTGTTGTTGTTTTGTTTTCTTTTGTTTTGGTTTGGTTTTTTGGGGTTTTTTTTGCCAGTCTTAACATATGTATGGTCTCTTCTAGAACTGAGATTTTTATTTATGTGTTATGTCATGGTATCTTTCCCTTTCCTTTCCTTTCCTTTCCTTTCCTTTCCTTTCCTTTCCTTTCCTTTCCTTTCCTTTCCTTTCCTTTCCTTTCCTTTTCCCTCTCCTCTCCTCTCCTCTCCTCTCCTCTCCTCTCCTCTCCTCTCCTCTCCTCTCCTCTCCTCTCCTCTCCTTTCCCTTCCTTTGGAAAATAGCATTTAGATGTTTCTGAAAAAGCACAAACAAACAAAAACTCAGTCCTGCAGGAAAACTCCATAACAATCTGATTCAAGCCAACTGACATTTAAATTTGTTTCAGGATATGTTCACAAAGTTTAAAAAGATGCTTTAGGTGTGTGAGTTCAAACTTACAGAGATTGGTTGTGTCATAAGCATCAACAGTTTGGAATTAGTTCTTTTCTGTCAGAAAATGTAATTGCACTGTTTTATTTCTGTATATTCACACCTACAACGAGCTCAGGAAATTGCAGTTTCATAGAGGATCGTGAGTGATTTTCAGGTAAAGTAAAATCTGGTGAAAATGTGCTTATCCACAAAAGGAAGCTTGCAGAGCCAGGGACAAGGAGTACATTAGATATTGGTGTTAATTTGCCACAGTTCATGTTTCCTGGTTTTCAGCAGGACCTCGGAGGCTGAAATGAAATTCACTTGTCATTTTCCATCCAGCTTGGCAGACAGCCTTCTCTTACTTGGTGACACATTTTTGTTTCCCAGGACTCCAGCTTTATTCGTGTGCAGGAGGGGCATGAGACAAATGGGAGAGAAATGAATGTTTATGTTTAAAGTCTGGGTTGCAGGGGATGATGAAAGATGGGCTTTTTTCCCAGATATGACAGAATTCCAGCCAAGCTCAAAATTGTAAAACAATTGTATTTCAGGTACTTAAAAGATGTTTGCCTCTGATTCTCCAAATTTAACTTATGACAGTTTTAATTCTGAATAGGGACAGTTTTCTCATGGGTATTTATAAATAATTTATCTCCTGTTAGTGCTTCTTTTCACAAAAGCACAAATATGAAATGATATCCCATTGCTCTCTCACAAAACCCTTGAAATACCTTTGAGAAAACTGCAAATCTGAATTGTAGAAACATCTTTAAGAGGAGATGAAATAAGATCTCTGTGAATGTTTGAAAAGGGAGAAGGAGACAGAATCTTGCTGATGCATTTTAAAAATAGCAAACTAATGCCTCACATGGCTTTTTAATATGAATTTCCTTCCCTATTTTTCTAGCCTGACATTTGGCAGAGAGATAAAAACACTAATTAGGAGTAGGTGCGCATTTGAAATGCTGGATTTCTCACTTAGTTTATTTTCATTTTAAATTTCCAGCATTGTTCAAAACCTGAAAGAATTTACTGAAAACAGGGTTTAGGCTGCAGACTAAGACTGTTGTCACTAGAAATTTAGCTGTGATCATGGACCAGATCCTAAAATAGAAACTAAATTCCCAATAAAAGATCCATTGAAACTGCAGATTCTCAACTCTGAATTTGATACTAAAACCTGTCCATTGCTGTTCAATTAATCTGGGAAATAAAAAAATTCATTAAATATCTTCAGTTATGGCTTAGATGTTTTATGGACCTCAGAGCCCATCTGGTTTCCAGCCCTCCTGCCATGGGCAGGGACACTTTCTACGAGACCAGGTTGCTCCAAGCCTCATCAACATTCCCTCCAGCAAAAGTTTGTAGTCAAGTCTACATCCAAAAAAAGGAAACATAGATTAAAAATATATATATTTAAGTGCCCAAAAGTAGATTATAGATATCATATATCCATTACAGAGCTCAGGACAGCAATGAAAAACTTGCGGGTAGAATCTAATCGTATTGGTCGAAAGGACAAACACAATATTGTCATACTTCATGAGAGGGTTTTTTTTTTTAGAAAAACAATATATTCTGCTTCAATTCCTCCCTGGGAGGGTGGGCAGGCCCTGGCACAGGGTGCCCAGAGCAGCTGGGGCTGCCCCTGAAGCCCTGGAATAGCCCAAGGTTGGACAGGGCTTGGAGTAACCTGGGACAGTGCAGGCAGGGGGAACTGGAATTTACAAAGAATGCACAGGACACCACCTCAGAGAGAATTAGGATCCTGAGCTGCTCTGAGTCTCTTTCTTTTTAATTTTCTCCTGCTTCCAATCCAACATTTGCCTGTTCCCAACATATCGAAAGATCTCCTGTGACAAAAGTGACACCGTAGAGCCAGGCTGGGAGCTGAAGGCCTGTTTATTTTCCTGCTCCCCTCTTGGCAGGAAAGGACTCCATTCAGAGCAGATGGGGGGTTGTTGAGTGTTTTCACACCTGAGATTCCCTGTCACCAGCAAAAAATGTGTGGGGAATTATGCATGTCACCTACTGTGCATCTCATTTCCCTCAGCTGGTTTCAGCTGGGCCTTGTCCTCTCTGCCCTTCCCTTGCGCGGACATTAAAACCTTCTTGTGCATATGCTGAGGAAAAGAAATTAACCAGCATAAAAAAAAGCAAAAAACCCACCAAACCCCTTGATCTGTCAATGCAGGTAACTCATCCTAAGAATTTCTAATGCAAAGAACACCTCCCTTGAAAATTTTCTATCTGAGGGGATTGCAACTGTCTCGCCTAACCCCACGCCAGGGGTGCTTATAATGAACAGGGCTGCTGCTTATATTTATACAAATTCTTGGCCAAATCTCTTTTCCAATATCTCTGCTGTCACTAAGGCCCTTGTGCCATTAAAGGGCAGCAGGAATTTCTGCTTGCAGGCCAGAAGTCTGAATTTGTCCTGATGTCTCTGTGACCTCGAGGGAAGTGATTTGGGTTTAGAAACCCCTTGGAGTAACTGCTGCCCTCAATATTGATTTGACCAAGAAAAGGCATTTCCTGCCTGACACAACAAAATCACAGATGATCCTTTAATTCCTCACAGACTTCATGCTCTGTGATAAGCCAGCTGTCTTTGAGTGGCCAACATATTAAACAGTGACCAGAGCAGGATGGATCATTGCCCTGCAGTTCTATCAACCTGGATAGAGAGTTCTAAAAATGTTTCAGTCTTGCTTTTTTTTTTTTTTTGCTCCCCTAAAACTTTTAATTTCATTTTGCTTCTATTTATGTTTACAGGTTAGCACAGGCTAGGCCTTTATCAATAAGTACATTCAATATATAAATGTTAGATTTTTTGTTGGACCAAAAAAATATTTTCAGGGTATTAATTCTTATTTTTGCTGCTGCATCCATGTGATCTCTACTGTTACTACTTGACACATGATTTTGCATTTTTCCTGTTTGTGAAATGGTACACATAGTTCCTCTAAAATACCCCACTTAAATATGGTGTCCAAAATCATGTAAACATCAATACATGAAGGTCGAATACATATCAAACTTCTGTTTCTAGCAGCTATGTTTTCAAGAACTCAAATTTAATTACTTTGTTTAAAAAACCCTCAAAAAACAAAAAAAAAAAGAAAATCAAAACAAAAAATGCAAACCAAACAAAAATAAAAACAACCCCACCACGCAAAACAACAAAGGAAAACAAATCAAAAAACCAAACCAAAGCTCTCATTGACACTTTAATACACTTTAACACAATCTCACTTTTATTTCATGGGACTGTGAAATTGTGCAGATATTTTCTGCTGTTTAGGATTTTGAAAAATCTTTACTTGAATCAAAAGCCATAACTTTTGATTGTCAGCCCATGAAGTCCCTTCAGCAAAATACTTTTCAAAAATAAGATGAAAAGGCCACTCAACTCTAAAAATGACTGCAAGAGTCCAAAATGGTGTATTTATTTATACTTATAGATGTATTTGATCTTGCTATAAATAGTTTTCATTGTTTGTTGCCTCAAGTTCTTTTCAGGAATTAAAAACACTTTTTCTGAAAAGCTGGGTCATCATTTGGGTCAAAAGGACTTGGAAGCAGAATTTTCCTCCTAAAGGAGACTCCTCAAGAAGCAGAGTGAATTGAATCTACATCTGTTGGAGGAAAATACTTTACAGAAACATAAAAAGATAGATCAATGAATAAATATTCTGAGTAAGTCTGTGCCCAAACAATGGGGAATGTAGCATCTGCAAGAAGAGAGCTTGACATACATGAGTTTCATCATCAATTACACTAATTTTTTTCACAATAGATAGTTAAAAGGTAGTTACTGAGTTGCTGGGCTGAGAAGAAGCTGTGGTGGCTTGAACTCAGGGCTGTGCATCAGTAAAGTGACAGAACAGGGCCATTGTACTCAGATTTTACCACTCAGCACTTGGAGTGGTGCAGGCGAGTCGTGAGGACAAAAAAATTCACTTCACACCACAACCTTGTTCCTCCAGCTGCAGGTTCAGCTCTGCCACCATCCATCATCCCCAGCCCTCACGGCTCAGCTGCTATTATTGTGTTAGAAAACAGGCACTTGCTTTTTTGTTTCTTTTCTCTTTGCAGCAGTGTCAAGATTTTTATCAGGCATCCAAGCCCTGCCAAGAAAGAGTTGCAGGCCTAAGATCTTCAGGTGATGCTGCTGTCACAGCACGAAGGTTTTTGTCCTCTAAGCTCACAAGAATTCACCTTTTTAAAACCTAAACAACAATAAAGTTATTCACTTGTAAAATCTAAACACCAGTTGAGCTGTTGTGTTTTCCACAATGGGATCCTGGGGTGCCTCAGGAATTGTGGTCAGCAGGTTGAGGAAGGTGATCCTGCCCTTTGGAAGGGCATAAAGATCACAGTTTCCCGTCAAGGCCACGGAAGGAGCTTCCCATAAGAAAATCCACCAGGGTGGCAACTTGGGAAAAGCACAGAAGGAAGGAATTTGTGACAGGAAAGAGCTGATTCCTGGTAGAGGCGGGGTTTATTCAGCACATCCTTGTTTGTGCATCCAGACAAGAATTCCCACTGTGCCAAACTGTGGGAAAGGGAAGCACTGCTCATACACAGATCACCCCAAGTTATGGGAATGGCTCCTGCAATCACCAGTGAGGATCATTCCTGGGATCTCACGCCAGAGGATTGCTCATAATCCACGGATGTTAGAATTTCAGGGTAGGTGCCTGGGCATTCCCACCCAAACCCGAACCTGTCCATGGAACTCTTTGTCTCCCCACTTTTGATGGATCACAACTGAGACAATCACTTTGACCACAGATATTAAAAATTGCAAAAATCAAAGGGTGTATCTAAGAATAGTGAGATGTTTCCTCTCCACTATTTGCTTGGGGTATTTCCTGCCTTGATGAAGGGAGGAATGATGAATCTGACTCCATGTTTTTAGAAGGCTAATTTATTATTTTATGATACTATATCATATTAAAGAATACTAAACTATACTAAAGAATAGAGAAAGGATACACAAAGAAGGCTAAAAAGATACTAAAGAAAACTCATGGCTCCTTCTAGAGTCCCAAGACAGCCTTACCATGACTGGTCATTAAGTCACAAACAGTTCACAGTAGAAACCAATTAAACAATCACCTGTTGGTAACAATGTACTAAGACATTCCAAAGCAGCAAAACACAGGAGAAGCGAATCAGATAATTATTGTTTTCCTTTTTCTCTGAGGTTTCTTAGCTTCCCTGGAGAAGAAATCCTGGCAAAGGGATTTTTCCAGAAAATGTGACGGTGACATCTTCTCTTATCCTTTCTTTCCCTTTCTTCCCCAAGATTAACAGAAATGCAGCAATTGGAGGCATAACAGCAGGGCTGGGTGAAATGGATTTGAAAGCACTGATTAAAAAGTAATTCTATTGAGTGCACATCCTGGAAGAACAAGACATTAATTAATTAGACTACCTACTCAATGAGAGATAAGTAACCAAGATCACAATTATCTTTTCATTCCGTGTCTGGACAGTGCTGAGTTACAATGCAAATAAGCAACAATATTAATTAGCAATTGGTAATAAAATTTTGTTCTGATTCTAGTCTCACAATCAGTTCTAGTGTTGTCATGAATAACTTTACCTGAGATTTTCTAAAGCCTTGAGAAATCTTGTCTGGTACAAACCATGTAATTCACTTTTTTAAATTTATTGGGTGTTTTCAGAGGAGATAAGGAAGCTTTCCAAGTGGAGGCATTCTCCAGAAAGGCATTCACACCCAGAAGTTCTGGATCCCTTTCTTTTCCCCTAGAAATCCCCAAACTGGCCATATAAAAAGAAAGGGATTGTCTCTTTGAGGTAAGACAACCATGTGTTACAAATTTTCACTTTCAGATTCGTGTTACTTCTTTCCTCCTACCAAATGGATGATTTTAAAAAGTGGGGTTTTGATTTTTGCCTGGTTTTGAGGTAGGAAATACACTGAATAAATCTGGTTTTGGGGCTTTTTTTAACTGAGGGTGGCAGAGGAGCACTTTTGCCATGTTCCTCTCTTACTCCCCCATCCTTGAGGACTTGTCTGATAAGAGGAAAGGATGCCAAAACCAGTTTTTTTTCAAAGTTCTTGCACTCAATCACAGCCCTGCTGAGGAATACACACTCCTGGCCTGGGAAATACAGATAACATTTTGTCCAGAGCACACGCTGATTAATTCAGATGTACCTCTCCATCATTAGCTGCTGTAATCTGCTGGTCTGTTGCTCCCAGATGTTCTGCAAAGATGCCCTGCAATTTCTGTGCAAACACCACAAAAACTCGTGTTTGTTGGCAGTGAATTAGCTGGAAAAAATCCAATCAACAAGTGAATCCTGTCAGCCAATGTGTCAAAGCTCAGATGTGTGTTTATATCTGAGGGCTTGGGAGGAAAAAGTCTCCCTCTTTGCAGCACCCCTTGAATATTATCCTCTGTGCAAAACTAGGAATGCCAAAATGCCATTACTATCAATTTATAGCCATTTAGGTTATATTATAAATTATATGTATTCAATATGTATGTATGTATGTATGTATGTATGTATGTATGTATGTATATATATATTTACACATAAATATGTATACACATACATACAGATATATACACATATGCATACATATTTTATACAAAATATATATATATTTAAATTCAAATATATAAAATAGATGTAATTATATGCGACAAAATATATGTAATATTTATATTTTTATTTAAAATATAATTATATTTATTTAAAGTATATATACTTCCTTGCCAAATTTTATTTTCACTTTGCACTGAACTAAACCCCCCCAAAATATATGTATATATATTTAAATCATATATAATATTGTACATTATGTATAAACACAATATATTCCACAAATGTGCTATATATAGTGATATGTTTATATTTATGATTTCAAATTATAAATTTTAATATAGAATATAAATATAAACATTAAGACTATAAATTTGTCAGGGATACTTCTGAAGGTCTAAGACTGGGGTGAGCACAAGTCTGTAGCAACACAGGCAGACAATGGAAAATTATCTGTGCTTTTGTTAAAAGAGGCTCCAACTCAGTCACATTTGGGATTTTGTTGTTTTGGGGTTTTTTTTCAGGAGGCATCTTTGATTTTGGCTTTGTTTGTGGGGTATTTTTGGGCTTTGCTTCTTTGTTTGGCTGAGGGATTTTGTTTCTGTTTGTGTGTTTGGTTTGGGTTTTTGCCCTCTGATATTTGTTAAGTAACAATTTGTTTCTGAAATGTCCATTAATTTACTGTTGGGTAGTCATTGTTTGTGTTATCTGGAGGCAAAAGCAAAATTCACTGTAAAATTTCACCAAATTTCATCCACTGTAGGTTAATGTTTTTTCACTTCTGAGGCTCATGGAACAACACATCAAAAACTAGACAATATTTAGACATGAGGAAATATATTTTAATACATTTATATGCCTAGAAATAAATAGTTTCTTTTCTGTGCTTTTGAATAGTAACTGATATTTGTGAACCATGTCCAGAAAAGGGAATGGAGCTGGTGAAAGGTCTGGAGCCCCAGGAGAGGCTGAGGAGAAATAAGAGAAATACTGTGGTGTGCCAAATAGAAAAATACTGAATTTTTGTGTGCCAAAAAAAACAAACACCTTTACTTCTTTGTTTCTTCTTTTCTTTATAACATCACAGGTGTTGCACCAACTAATTAAGCCTCCTCCCCTTAAGATTAATTGTTCCATGCCGACTTTTTATTTTCTTTGACAAGAAGTGAGAGCTCATCAGCTACGACTTCTATAAACCTCACAGTTTTAGTTTTTGAAGTCATCGTAAATGTGTTTACTGCTGATTATGGCAAAAAAAAAAAGGAGAAACAAAAACAAAGGAAACAATCAAAACACTTTCAGGACTAATGGCCACATTCAAGGTGATTAAAAGTAAAGAAATTATTTTTTATTGTTTCATCAGCTAAATGTTGTCAAATAGCTGCACTTATTGTGTTTTTGGGGATCACGATTTTATGAGAAAAAGTAGAGGGACGACTTTCTATGAAAACATTTCCTTTTTTTTTTCATACATACTCAATATATTCAGATTATGACTCAAACAGTTTAAAGGGCTGGAGTTCCAGAACACTAAGTTATCCTAGAATTTCAGCAACATCACCAACTACAGAAACTTCAGAGATGTTTCATGATCTGAAAGGGTATTTCAGCAGATGAAGCCAACAAAACAAGGTGTTTTGGTTTGTTGTTTCCAAAATTACAGTTCAGTACTTACTGATTACCCAAAATACTTTAAAGATGTGAAAATGCTGTGTGATTACAAAGGTTTGAAAACAATGACATAGATCTGGTAAATGTAAGAAAGATATTCCAATTTACATACATATAATCACATTCCTTTTTATTTTTTTCCCCCATTCTCAGATTTTTTCCTTTGTTTTTCTGGGGCAACCACTTCTGCTTAGGCTGCCTTTTTCTGGCTCCCATTTAAACCTAACTTCATTGACAATCTGTCAAAATTTGGTTAATTATAGCAACTGCAGGAGCCTGTGCAAACTCCTGCCCCTTTACTGGAGGCAAACAGGGACTCCTGATGCAGAGAAATTAAATCAAGCTTAGATGAGGCTTTAATTAAGTAGCCTGAAAGTGTTAGAGTTAGTAATAAATAAAACCAGTTCCTCTTACCCATGCTCTGGTACAACTTGGGTATTTTGTAAAGTCTTTGTGGGTTATTAAAGTCACCCTACAAAGCCTTCAGTTCACTTTTAGGATTCAGCTCTGCTTCCTGTTGTACCCTAGACAGCTCCAAATAGATACTATAAAATAGATAGTATGAAATAGATAATACAAAATAAATCCTGGCAGCAGAGGCTTTTAGCCTTTGTGGTTACCCTCTACTTGTGGTGAGCCAGATTTCTCTTTTAGACCTAAATCTCTATTTCTTCCTAAGACAAGGCCCAACAGGCAAGGTGAGGACATGCCCAGGGGTTGTATCAACTCAGTCCCAGCTCTTACCAAGTCTGAGTGAATTCACTGACAGCCCAAAAAAAACCAATGGAATGACAACATAAAAAACATTTGTAATTTTTTTTTTTTTTTCTTGGACACCTTAGATGTGCCACAGCTTTTCCCACATCCTTCGTAAGAGCAGCGGTGGCTTGCGGGGAAATCAAGAATAAAACTTCTCAGCAGCCTGCAGGTGCCCACCAGACCTTCCTTCCTTCTCCTCAGCTCTGTGTTTTACTCGATTCCACCAGTGCCACTGCTGCTCATCCTTCCCCTGCCAGGTGCCTGGGTGTGTTGAATACTAACTAAATCATCTGCTCAGCTGGGAAAGGACATTATCTGCAAGATTTGCTGCTGCCTCTCTCCCAAATTCAGCCTCCTGCTCCTGGCTGTGCTGACAGAGCGTGTTACCCTCCTGCTGTTCTTCATGGTTTAACTCCAAATTTCTGCCAGGTTGTACACCAAGAGACAGATAGGCACGATGAAACCCTGAAATTTAAAGTTTCTTTATTATACCTGTGCAAGGGGGAGCTCACCTCCTGAGAGAAAATGTCATTTTGGTGGTAGGATTCACAGCAGACAAACTGGGAGCTGGATCATGAATTTATGTTCTATATTTATGTTCCAAGGTTTGATAGATATTTCTGCTTCAAAATAAAGCCTTACAAAGAAATGAAATTGAAGCACAGGAATATGTATTTCCAAGCAGCACCAGAAGCCACTTTAAATGGATGAAAATATATCACATCTTTTACAAAAATTACTTTTTTTAGTGTGTCTGTTTTCTCCCAACTGTAACACTGTGTATTTGCTAAAGCAGAGTGGTGTACACAGTTAAGCCAGGATTTATTTCTTCAGATTAAGCTCAAATTTTGGTAGTTTTATGTCTTCCTGCATCTGGAAATGACATAAAGCCATTCTTAGTCTCCAATAACAAGAAAAAATGGCTCATTTTTGTAGCTTGCTTAATCCCACAGTAGAGGGATGTGTGGCAGATAGCAGGTAAAGACATTTAGCAATGTCTCAGCTCTTTGAGGGAAGCAGAGCTGAATTATCAGACGCCCAGGGACACAACAGGATGACAGACAGACAGACAGACAGCACTGCAGAAATGCTGTGAGTGTGCGCCTTCGGTGTGTTGTGGCAACCACACTCCCTTTCCTATTGTCAGCAGCAAAACCATCCAAAATCACCTGCTGCAACCCAAAAATTATGAGCATATCAGCTTTTCCTGGAGGACACGTAACACAGGGGGGGGAAAAAAATCAGATTTAGCAAACAGTGGCAATTTGAACATTCAATACATTAACAATGCAACCTGAAAAGGGATTTGTGCCAGGAGATATCAACAAGATCTGAACACCACAGTGCTGTGCAGAAAGGAGATGAATAAAGTGGAGAAATGTTTATCCATGCATGAAGGGGTTATGATGCCTCAGCCTTCTGACACATTATTTTCAGGGCCAGTTTCTAATCCCAGAAGAACTACAGAACTGCAAGCTGAAGAAGACCTCCTGCTCAGCTGGTATATATATATATATATATATATATATTTTTTTTTTTTTTTTTTTTTTTGGGGTCACAAGAATGGCAGATAGGTCTAAAATTAAGAAACTGTCCCTTGGAGTCTCTGGAGGACACAATGTTTAGCAGTGCAGCATAGGTAGGGTTCTGCTGATTCCTTTTTCCTTACTTTAAAAATTGCTGTTAGCAGCTGGCTTAATTGAACAAAATGCACTCTTACTAATTTTGCCTGCTGTCCCCTCAGTCTGCTTAACCTCTCAGCAGGATTAATATCTTCTATATCTATACAGGAACTGGTACCAGTATTGCTATTGACTGGAAAGTGGCTACTGTGAAAGACATTACTGTGAAAATAAAAACTTACTTCAAGGAGGAATTAAATTATGAAAGTTTGGCTATGTCCGTTTGAATTTCTCTATCTGCCATCTATGAGAAATTAACTTTTTTGCCTCCACTTATGGCTGTGCCTGAGTTTGTAAGGTGTCTTTTACGTTGAATTCAAATTGTGCATTTACTGTGATGATGTGCAGAGGTGTAGCCCAAACGTGCAACCTGAGAACTGAAAATGAAGGGTGAGAAAGCACATTCTGCTGATGTAAAAAACAGAGAGGACACAGATCTTTTCAGATTTTTGAAACTGCAGCGTTTAGAATGTGCAATGAACTTTCTAGATGACCCTGCATAAATACATGTTTTTATCTCTTCTACAGCTATGGGGTATCACTGCATCACTGATCTATATGAATGTGTAAAGTATATAGAGTATATAAAAATATATATAAAGCATAGTCAGACAGAAGGATAAAAACTCCCATATTGGCTATCTGCTAAAAGTATTTTGAGAGGAAATACAAAAGGCCGAGCCCCCAATGACAACTGTTTTCATCCTTTTTGGTTTTCACTTTCATAGTTTCTGGTTTCTATTTTCATGCTTTTTGGTTTTCACTTTCATAGTTTTTGGTTTGTATTTTCATCCTTTTTGGTTTCCATTTTCATCCTTTTTTGGCTTTACTGCTGCTTTCAGCCGGAGCTCTGTTGAATTAATGCCATTTCACCAGTCTGAGTTCCCAAGCCCAGACTCAGTCGCCTTGACTCCGTCATTTATTGAGAGGTGAAGAGAGGAGAAGGCTGTGGCTGCTGCTCTGTGTCCAGGAGTAACAGCTGCCGTTTCCTCCCCTTGAAGGGATTGCCAGGGACAGGAATTCACGGAGCAGAAGACTCCGAGATCTGCCTGAGCAGCTGTCACTGCGATGAGCAGCGTGCAGATACCCAAAACATTCCCTTGCTTTGCCAAAACCCTCAGTGGCAGTGACAGCAGTGTCAGGCACCTCTGCAGCCAAGGAGGAAGAGGCAAATTTCTTTTATTTTGGATATCCTGAGGTGCTGCAGGCACCACCGTACCTCGATGGTTGGGTTGTTCGTTAATTTAATTTAGTTCCACTGTCAAACCAATATGGAGCAACCAGATTTTCACAGCAGGGTGGCAAGAAGGAGACATGTTAAAGTTCCCAGCTCGGGGAAAAGACACTCAAAAGAGAGGTTCAGGAAAAGAGGAGAGGAACAGAAATGAAAATCTGAGGGCTGCACAGCTGTTTCTGCATAAAATAAGTTACTATTTGGAAATGTGCCACTCTAGAAACAAGCACCTGGGTTTTTTTGTTGAGTTGGTTTCTTCCCCTCCGTTTCTAAATTTATGTTGGTGCAGCTTTCATAAAAGAAGTTTCTTGCAAAATCATGACGCCAAAGTTTTGTCATTATCCTTAATGGGGGCAATATTTCTTAAGTGAATTGCAGACAACTCACTCTATTTGCAGACCTCATTTTAGAGTGGGAAGAAATTGCCTCTGCCTTGCTCTCTGCTGAAATGGAAGGGACAATCTAATCTGGTTGTTTCATAACAGACCAATTTTTCCAATGTCCTGATGGCAACACATGGCCCACATGGACTTCTCTGCTGTAGGAGGTGGGCAAAAGATCAATTATCTTTTATTTTTGAAGTGCAGGTTGTTAGCCAGGAGTTAATATTGAAACCTCATTGACAAGGGGTGAGAAAGCTCTGCAGCTTTTCCTTTTTGGCTCCTCTGTAAAATGGTTTGTGTTGGGTGTACAGATGGAAAATAAACTTCTAGGATGCATTATTTTGAAAATACAAGTTTTAAGACAAAGTACAGTTTGTAAATATTAGGCCCCCAAGCACGATGGGACACAAACCCAAATGTAAAGCACATGCATAATAATAAGAATTCAGAATAAAAAAAAGATAAAAACTGAAGGTGTTGCTTTGTTTGTATATAACTAATTAAAAATAAGTATGTAAAGAGGCACTAGTTTTAGAAAATAATTATATAAAGTTAAATTCTTTACTCTGTATTTTTCTGGAGCCAGAAAGGGACAAAAGTGCCACAATCACCGTGAAAAAGTGAAATATTCCCTGAAGGAATGCAAAAAAAAGAAATAAAAAGGTGATCATGGGTGTTGTGAGAGGAGCCATCCAATGTTCCTGGGCTGGCACCTTTCTCTGGGCAATGCACAGCAAGTGTCAAAGGAAATTAGCAAAATGTAATGATGTGTAAGGAACAGGGTGGGGAAAACAGCAGAAAACATAATGACACATTATAAATCAGTGACTTTCCAGCATCTGGGATAATATTTTGTATTTTCCAGGTCTGAAAATACACAGCAGAAGAGCATAAGGCTTCAGGGGAAGGTGATTAGAACGACTTAATACACAAAACTTTCCCCCGAAGAAATACTGAGAACACATGGCTGGTTTATTTTAAAAAGAAATATAAGAAGAGACACAATAAAAGTATATTCCAGTAATTTGCACCAGAACTACAGGACAGAAGATCAAACACAATCGCACCAGCTGTCATCACTTTTTCAGCTTTCCATTTCATGGAGACAGCATCACCGAAAACTGACAAACAGGCCCATTTTTATTATTTTTTATTTTGAGAGAAAATTTCCCTTAAAGACCAGTAATTTTTGATATTTTAGCAGGAAGGTACTTTTTCATACAAAAGTGTAAAGGTAGTCTTTGGACCTAGTGGGGACAAAGGCTTGGAGGAGGAAGAAAGGCACAAACTGCCCTAAAATGGTCAAAATGTCAAAGCCACAGAAGTGTACCACCAGAGGCAAACAGAAATATCAGGAGGGATCAAAATCTGAAGTATGACAAAAAAGTCATGTGATTACTGGTTTTAATTTTGGTATTAATTTTGCTGTTATTATGTGCAAGCGTACTACAGTATTTTAAATTCTGTTATGATTTTAATTTCAGTTCTTCAGGCGCAAATTAAGGGGCGATTTTATGCGAGCTATCTGTGCCACAGTTTCTGAAAAATCTTTCCAATGAGTCTGTTTTGAGGCTTTTCAGAATTTGCAAAATGTTTTATGGAACTTGAACAGAACTGGCGTGCAAAACTGAGATGTGCTATTATCCTATTAGGATTTTTATAAACAAAGAAAATGTGGGAAAATGTATACCTTTTCATCTGATTTCTAAAGCTTTGGGAGGTGTAGCTTGTTTCTTAAAAGAAAAGCCTAAAATATTTGACTTTCAATAAAATGAGTGATATATAACCCAAGAGAGATCCTCCTTTTTTCCTAAATAATGCACATATGATCCATTTGTGTAATGAAAATTAAGCTTTGCTGACAATCAGATCCTAATTCTTATTCGCTGCTTTCCCTTACCTGAGACATTTTCAGTTTACAATTCAGTAAAAATGTCACAACAAATTGCTGTGCTGAAATACAAGAACAATCATTAAAAGCAAATTTATCCTCAAAAGAGAAAGGTCCATATTTTGAGGACACAATTTTTTAAAATGTGCGCTTTGAAGATTAGGAGCAGTTTTATTGTTAGTATTCATGAGTATACAATATTTTTGGGTTTGTTTGTTTTGCTCAACATTTCTAATGATGTTACCAGATTTCAATTACAATTTAATTTTTAAGTCCTTGGTGTAATGAATCTTTCAGAAAATCTGTTTGTATAAACCAAATTACCATGAAGAAATAAAGTGTTTGCTGTTGGTTGCTCATAAAGGATCAATTCCAGGCCATGGGCCTATTTGGAATTGTGTCTCTGACTTTCTCAATAATACCCTCCTTTCCCCGCTGTTCTCATCTTATTTTAATTTTTTAATCCTATTAGTTTTCTTTTGGAAAAATTTACCTCTTTTTTTTTTCAAATAGAATAGAAAAATATGGTTGACTGCACTACCTGATGGCTGTTACTTTATTCCCAAGATAAAATCCTCTCCAAATTTATTTGGCTAACTAAAACATGAGAATTTAAAACAAAAAATATTTTTCTTTACATTCTATGGACTTAGAATCAGTTCCATTCTCTCCCTCTTCATAGCTCTTGTTTTTCTGTTCTGGAATAAAGTAAATCATACTCCAGAAACCCCAAATTTTATACTTATATAAAAAGTCAGTGCCATTTGCCAAGAAATAAAGAGTCCTAAAGACAGGGAATTAGTAAACACAGGGGAAACACACCAAGAGGTACAGGACATAAGACTAAGAAGCTCAAGGGAGAACAAAGAATTTAACAGGGAAATATTGATTCAGAATATAAGGCAAATGAAATTATTGTTCTGCAGATTTCATGAGAGTAGTTAAAAAAATTCTAATAAATGGTATAAAGATATTAAGAATTCTTTAAGAACAATAAACTAGAAAACTAAAGTAAAGGAAGAAAAACAAATGATATTTTTTTCTTTGCCATGTTATTAAATGTGAACAAAAAATGCTTAAAAGTGTGAGTTCTGAGTTTAGTTTTCATTTTGCTTTTATTCTTTTACATTGTTTTACTCTTTTGCATTGTTTTTTTTTCCCACACAGCTGAAGGAGAATACCTCTGACTGTGTATCAGGAAAAACCAGGGGAGAGTCCTTGTAAAACCTACTGACATTAATTATTCAGCATGTGGTCATATTTATTGCAATCATTACCTCCTGTGTTTATAGCCCTCGCAGTCACTCCTCATGCTCTTTGTGAAACCAAAAAAACCCCAGAAATTTCCTGTCTGGCTTGCTGTCATCTTGAACCAGGTTATGTAATTTCCTTCAGATATTGCAGCATTATTGATTAATTGACTCCACTTAAATATGGAATTATCATAAAGGCATTAATTTTGTCTTTTGGAAATACAAAAGACTGTAGGGAAATTCATGTTTTAGTGAGCTACTTGATATTCAGGCTCCTAGGGTAGACAATTTAACTAAAATATGATACTTTATTGGCAAAAACGTAGGATATTACCATCTTAGCATTCTTCCTGCCTCCTATAAGATGATTACAGGTCACAGCTTTATTTGCACTAGTGGTGATTTGAATTCTAAATCTTTTATATTTGGCTGAAAAGGGGCATCACGGAATAGATTGCATATATAGAAATTTGAACTCAATTTCTCTTTTGTCTCCCCTACTAAATTGTTTGGGTCCTCACTGAATGAGCGATTTGCTTTTTATTCCACACACATTTTGGTTTTGCATCTTCCTGGCAAAAGGAAGATGGGAAGATGGTGTTTTGTGCAGTCTAAGATGAAGAGCTTTTTTTTTTTTTTTTTGTCACATCACTTTTACTAAGCAGAGTAAGCAGGGGAGTAAGTTTATTAAGTCATGAGTAGTTGCTGCTCCTCGTTTAGGAGGGATAAAATGCACTTTCTCCCACACTGTGGGATCACTCTCAACCAAAATAATCTCATCAGTATGCAGATTGTCCCCACTGCGTTTTCAAGATCCTTGATTGCTTCTTGCTATTGCTGATAAAAATGATTTTTCAGAAACTGAAGAACTGAAGAAGAAACAAGTTGATTTCCCCCCCCTCCTTTTTTATTTTCTAATTTTTATTTTTTTTCCCTTAACATATTTTCTGCACCTGCAGAATCTCTGCAAACTTTATTTCTTTTGAGCATGTTTCATCCACTTTTCTTTAATGATTTGTTTTTTTCTTTAAAATAACAGACCTAAAAATCTCTGCATTTTAGAATGTTTCTTCTGTATTGAAAGTTTAGCTACAGATTTATAAGGTGTACCCACATTAGCCCTTGCACACAAAAGAGGGTGAGAGCCTCTGACCTTTAATTTGGTGGTTAAGATTACAGAGTTTCTCTGCAACCAGGTGCTTTTCCTTCTTTATCCCCAAAATATTTTCAGGAATACTTTAAAGGAAGACTTAAGAGCAATTATGAAAAGTTGCCATTCCAGGGAAAGTCTAAAGGAAGTGACAGAGCTGCTCTGGGATGTTTCTTTATTAAAAAATGATTTGGGTTTTTATATTATTATTATTATTATTATTATTATTATTATTATTATTATTATTATTATTGCCAAAAATGTGCTGACTCTGAAAAGCCTCTCATTTTCACAGGGATGAAAGCAACTTGAAACTTCTCACGAAGAGCCAGTCCTTTCCCAGGTGCAAAAAAGGACATTTTTATGGAGCCCACCATAAATTTTGACACCAAAAAGGGATATCTTTTGTTGGGAGCTACATAAAAACACAGAGCAGGAAAAAAAATATTACTAATTAACAAATAGTTGACAGATTGAGTTAGGGTCTGTATTTTGTGCAATTTTAACTCCTGAGCAAGATAAACAAAGGCCACACCACCCCAGCAGCTGAAAACTCAAGGTTTTCACCTCCTGTCCCCAAATTTTTCCTGACTTTTTGCCATGTCTTAGGGAGAGAATTTATTTCCTTATTTACATGGCTCAACTGACCATCTTTAAGGAACAGCCACTTGCATTTTAAGAAGAAAAATTGGTGGTTTTTTTAAAAAAATATTTAAGTGGTTTACTCTGACACCAGCCAAAGCCACCAAGAGGAATACAGAGGGTCAGTTCTGTATGGGCAGGGCTTGTAAAAAAACAGATTTAACCCTTCAGGATTATGTGGTATGCCTTTGTTGGTTCTAGTAAATTTGGATTTCTCACTACATAATTCTCCTTCTAAACTTTGTGTCTTGCACCATTTGTTTAAACAGTGTTTATTTTTGAATGGAAACAAAAAAAAAGAAAGAAGAAAAATTAAATTGAAAAAGGATCAATAAAACCACTGGGTTTTTTTCTAAAGAGCTTTCTCCTGGAACAGAAGAAACATTCTAAAATGCAGAGTTTTTTAGATCTTTCTTTTTGAAGAAAAAAAACCCCAAACAGCTAAAGGAAAGTGAATGAAACAAGCTCAAAAGTAATAAAGTTTGCAGAGATGTTTCAGCAAGTGCCCTGCTGATAAGCTGCAGCTTAAAGTCTTAAAAGGTCATTTGCAATTCATACATGGACCTATATCTGTGCTGCCTGTACTTTGAAAGGTTGTGTGCAACAAGGCAGAAAAAGAAATTATTTCAATCTTCTAAATATTGTTTCTGATAAAACCTTCCGAGACAAAGGACAAAAAGTTAATTTAGCGCCTGCGGCACCCGGAATGTTCTGTGTCTGCAAATATTTGTGTATTTTACATGGTCATGTGCCAGGATACTTTTAATACAGAGGATCATCAACAACGGTTTTTCCACGGTGGAGGAAAGACCTGTAGACAAAAAAGCAAGTAATTTGAATTCCTAATGAAAATGTCTGCAGAGATGGGTTCTGGCATTCTATTGAGAATGAGTGTGCTTCAAGGACAATCTGGAATAATACAGGTTTTTTTTTAGATAGTCAATGGGTGCAAGAGTCACAAACATCTACCCAATGCAGGCAAATTATTTGGACATCCTGAACGAGAGGTAGTGCAAAATTAGGGAGAGAATGGCAGGAACAGAGCCTGGAAATGTGCAAGAGCTGGTCCCATTCCCACCATGAAACCACCCAGCTTCCAAACAGGGCTTATTGATGCCCTGGCACCTGAGCTCTGATGAGCCATTTTGGCAGCAGAATGGAAAACAAGTTCCTTCCCAGCAGAAATGCTGCTTTTGTTGGTGGTATCTGAGAGTGGCAGCCATGAAGAGCTTTTGTGCTGGCTCTCCAAACCATAATTTGCCGTTAAGAAATGAAATTTTAAGCAGACAGCCAGGCTTTGTCAAGCTGATCAGGCAGTGGGCAGAACATTTCCTGTTAGATGGCATAAATTACTAAAATGTTGCGTGGATTAAAATTAAAAAAAAAAAAAAAATTCTTAGTCACACACTAGTGAGTTTTAAGAAATGAAAATTTGCAACCTTGGCAAAAATGCTTGTCATATTTCATTTAATATGATAATGTGGCTTCATTACTTTTTAATTGAATTACACTTTGCTAAGTACTTGACAGCTAAGACTCCTAATTTGATAGGGAGCCATTTCACAATGCAAGAAGTCATAAGTTATCAACTAATTGGAGGAGCTTTCTGAATGCCAAGCATTTTATAAATGAAACTCCTAGCCTATTTAACCTGCTCTTCTAATGTAATTTTGTGAACTGTGTCCAGAGAGTTTAGTAGAGTATGCTGCATTACTGCAGTCATATGGAAAGTAAGATTTCTCCAATGAGAATTCTTATTTTTTTTTTACTACTGCCTTTAGTGTTACTTACTAACCTTGGAAAATCATTAAAAATCCACTGTTCCACACAACTTTAAAACTGTATTTAGTGTTTCATTCAGTCGAGCTACTTTTTATACAAAGGAAGTTATTATTTAAAACTTGCAAGTGCTTGATTCCTAATAACTTTGGTATTTTAGTGGCATTGAAATTCCCTCTTGGGTTTGTTTCTTTATCTCCCCTCTTCAATCTGGGCCAGTAAATTGTTATGTTACATCTTTCTGTCTCTTTCCCCAAGTCTGCCTTTCAGCTAAGAGCTCTCCATCTGATTTAACAGTAAAGAAACAAACTCATTCTTTCAAGTGTGGCTTTTTTTCCAGCTGCAGTTTTAATCCAATTATTCATATTTGTGACCACACATTAGGCAAGCATGTCCTTGAGTTGTAGTTTATTAATATAACTAGTATAATGCTGTTTACATTATGTAATATTTCCTCTCCAAGTTGGACCCTAATTAATATAAAGATCTTCCTTTTTAAAGGTATTTACTTGAGTGGTCTGTCTTTTTCCTAAAATGTTAAGTATTTGGTTCTTTGCAGCAGTTCAGGAAAGAATTTAATAGCTTAAGTGGTCATTCATTACATTAAAATTTAAAAGAAAAAAATCTGCTGTGGCTATTAAAGCAGTAAACCTCTGACTGTTCATCTGTAAAAGGCAGTTCCAGTCCCATTGCCTTTAATTAGAGTGGATTATTTTCTTCACCTTAAAAAGTCAAAGCCCAGCGTAACGCCAGGACATTTTGCTTCATGAAATCAGCAGGCAACCACAGGAGAGCAGCACCTGAAGTTGTGTTCTAAGCTTTCTCTGTAAAGATTCAAGATTTCAGATTGATTCAAGCCTTGATTTCCATGGCTGAGTGTGACAAAAGTAGCAATTTTATCACTCTTTCTACCTAACTGCCTACAAAGCTCAATACCTTTTCCCATCCCCCAGGTTTTGGCCACATTTCCTTGCAAGTTCTATTTTTTAATACCTCTGGATATAAAGGGAAAATCTAAAGATTTGTACCCCTGTTACTCCGTTATGGACCCCTCTTTAGTCTCAGCAAGGACAATGTGGGTAAGTTGAATTTAAAAGGAGCTGAAGCTCCCAACTGTAAACATATAGATAATTTATGAAAACATAATAAAGTCATTACCCACCCATCATCAGCAGTCACAAAGTGTTTGGCATTATTTTGTCTCAAGTTAGATGTAGGTCTGAAGTTTGTCCTTCTCCTTGTTCCTGTGACAAAGCAACACAATGGAGTAATGAGATTACTTGTTCTTCCATAAATAATAATGGGAACAAATTTGCTTTTATAAATGATCTAAATTTCTCTGGCTCCAGAATACTCAACATCAAAGGTTAAAGATAACTCTTAAATTGAATTTTCACTTTGCAATGAAATATAAAAAGATTTTGCACTTGGAAGAGATTCAATGAAGTCCTTAACTGTAAAAGGTTAAGCTATGCAGAAAGGCAACTTTTCCTGGTAGCTTTCTTTGGCATAAAACTGGGGAGAAAGAAAATCCAGAAAACACCACAAAACTCTTCTCCACAGCAGAATTTCTATACTGAGACTTTTATGGATTTGTGTGAGATATTTGGGAATAGAAGATCCTGTTACTTCTACCAGGCAAGACTTGTGTTGACACATGAAGCACAGATATTTCCTTTAAATTATGAAAATGCCTTGAAGAACAAACTCCAGAGGAATGCAGACCCACTCCCATCAAATATTCTTTCTATCTTTACACTGCCATGAAACCATACCTGGGCGCTGAACACATATTAACATCAGACCGTAAAAGAAAATATATAAGTTTTATATATTTACAGAGGCTGCAAGTTTTCCTGTCTAAATGAAAGATGTTGAAAGCTGAAATCACATCGTTTGTGATGAAAGCTGTTGCATCAGATTAAACACCAAAAAGCCCCTGCTACAGTATCATTTACTTATTATAAAGTCTGAAATAATCCGATACTGGTTAATCTTTGTACTTGGTAAAGAGATACTTAATTTTCCAAGGTTTCTCCTAAAACCTGTTTCTCCTTGCTGTTTGTATTCCTCCTTCCAGCAGACTTTTTTGAGCTGTCAAAAAATAAGACTTCACAACAAAAAAAAATTGGCTAATATGCCAATGTTCAGCGTTTCAGGAGGCAGTCTGTATGTTAATATTTTGTAATTTCATATATTTTAGCTGAACTGGGAAGAATTAACTGCAATCTTGGTGCTGGATTTCAGAGTATCCACCACAGACTCATTAAGTGTGACACCAGTTTCTTTCAGGAACTGTCGGGTGTGTGACCATCCTGATCCTCAAATACTAAAGACCAACAGTAAATAAAAAAAAAAAATATTTTTTTCTTTTTTGATGTGTGATATTGACCCGTGGATAGCAATCAATCGTTCAATTAAAGGGGTGTAAAAAAATGGCATGCATCTACATGAATTGATTTAAATTATTTCGGAGCACTACTGTATGAAGAGAACTGGGAGTATAAGTGAGTTTTATTGGCTGCCTTTTTGTTTGTTTGTTTGTTTGTTTTGGTTTTGTTTTTACTCACCTGTATTTAATTTTTAACTTAAATGGGGTCATTTCCTTTCCTTTTTCCTTTTCTTTTTCCTTTTCTTTTCCATTTTTTCTTTTTTCTTTTTTCTTTTTTTTCTTTTTTTCTTTTTTCCTTTTTTTCTTTTTCCTTTGTTTATTGAAGGACAATGACAGCTAAAAGAAATTTTCTTATAACCTCATTGATGTTTTCTGTTAGACAAGAAGATATTTACAATAGACATCATCTTTGAGATATAACCCAGGCGGCACAAATTTCAGTAACAATTTCTGAATTTTTGTGGGTGACTGGTGGATTAATACACAATTCACTGCAAGCAGTGTGTGCAATTGTTACTATCTTTAAAAGGCCATGCCTTTTAAATAGACATAGATTTTTTATTTTTGGAAAAGATTATGCTTTAGATGTTAATTTTTTTTTTTTTTTTAGTTTTTATTTCTTTTTAGAGTTGGAATATGTGGCACACATAAGTTTTAAATAGGCAGGTGTTTAAACCACCTGTATATGCAGCTGACTTTAAAAAAAAATATGTTAACTGGAATTATGAATAATGGTGTGCTAATACTTAATCTACTTCCCAAAATTACTTTTGTGGCAAACTTCTCAGTTCCTTTCAATTCTGGTCCTGATTTTTTTAAACAATAATGGTGTAGAAAAGAGACAACAGCAATGCTGGGGATTTTAGGGGGCTTTTCCAACCCAAATGTTTCTGTGAGTCTGTGACCTTATGCTCATAACCATGAAGAAGGAACTTCTAAATAAAATTAAACTGTTGGAACCCTCATCCCACAACATAAAAATTACTCTAAAGACAAAAGACTAAATATGACATTTTTCCACTGTGTGTGCAACTACAGAGATGCACAAAATTAGCCAAAACCAATCTTGTTTATGGTGAACTCCTAAATTAACAGGAGACAAATGTGCAGTAAATCCATAAGTTAATGAGTGATAAGAGTAATCCCTATATAAATGCATATATACATGTTAATATTTGGCCATGAATAGAATATTTGAGTGGTTTTATGCTTTGGAGAATCTTTTTGGTCCCCAGTCATGCTGGAAAAGAGCTAATACTTCTCAGTTTTTAATATTTAATACTATGAAACTTATATGATTGTATCATTTTTCTATGATTTCAAGGAACTTGAAGGCCATGGAAAATTCACTTTCAAACTATGTCAGCTCCTCCACATGTGTACCTTAAATAATCCCCACTTAATGATTTCTTTGGAAGGTGCCTGTAGCTATTCAATATTTACCTGTTTTTCCTGCCAGGTTAAAGTGTTGTTGAGACCTCAACCTCTGCTGTTGTTAATTATTGAAACAAATGGATTAATAGAAGCTGGCAACTGCAATGAGCACATTAATGCTCATGTTTGCACGAAAATTCAGAATATCCAATAACTATAACTTAGTTAAATGAATAGCACGTTAATTGCATCACATACTTCTTCTGTGCTGTAATACTTGAATGCTCATGCAGAGCATTTGAAAGACAAATCTCAGTGCTCTCAAATTATTTTATTTCCTACTGTGCTAAATTTTTTTTCCCTTTCTTTGTGCACTTTCATTCCCTCTTTCAGTAAAAAGGAGTTTATTCATTTCCTACTGATACTTATGAGGTTTAGAGTTTACTACCCTATTTTTTTTTGGTCAATTTTATTTTGGGGCTATTATGGGGGAAAGTTGGAAATGAGAGATGGCAAAACAACATTTTGTTACGTAATCAGGTACAGCACAAAACTTTGCTTTTTAGGTGAATAATAATTGTAAAAATTAAAAAAAAAAAAAGAGGAAAAAGGTAGTCTGAAATGCAAATTATTTTTCATTCCTAAATATTTTCAGCATTCCCCTCAGACTTCTCACATGGCCATCCACAGTATCGTGCAGCTTTAGCATTGCTTTCTTGGTAAACAGGAAGAAATAGTGAAGGACCATTAGGAAAGATTTGTGTGACAAGAAGCAGACACTTTAACAAGTGTATTACCCAGCCTTGATCCTCCCCCCCTCCCCTTCCAACATTTCAGCTCTGGGTCCAGGAAAGCAATAAAAAAACATTCAAGAGGTTCTTATCTTGACCGAATTAATTTTCTCGACACGACACAAAATGTAATCAACTTTAATACATAACTTGAAAGGTTAGCTTGAAGGATTAGAGCAGTTTGATTGTGAAGTGTGCCCAGAAATCTTGATCTGAGAGAGGATGATGAATTCCTTCAAATTATTACTGGAGCAATAAAAGGCACAAGGTTGAAATGTTTGAAAATTAGGTGTGCTCACATAATTTCCAACTCATTGGTTTCCCATCTAGACAGGGAGAAAATGGCCTGGGGAATTCTTTGAGGACGTGAATCATGAAAAAACCTTCATCTAAAGGCTGCTATAGGTTCAGCTCCCTGAAAAAAAAATGGTTATTGAAGCCCCCCGAGGAAATTCAAAGGCTGCTGTGGTGCTGCAGGAAATGCCTTAGGATGGTAGGAAAAGTTCACCCAAGAAGATGAATTCCCATAAAACTGAACTTTTCCCTCAGATCATTGTTGGTGCTGTGGTGCAGGACCATGCAGAACTCTCTGGGACACGTTTAACAGCAGAGCATCCCTTTGAGTGCAGAGCAGGAAGGTGGGGAAAGTTTACCCGACCAAAATGAGAAGCAATTCTCTTTTATTTCCCTTTGCAAAACATTGATCTCTTCCAGCTACAAGAAGGAACACAAATGCCTCATTAACCAAATCCTCTCTTTTCAACATTTTATCGCTATTTGACTCAATCCAAACCCAGCACTGCCTACGTCTAAACATAAAGATGTTGAAAAGAATGCTGAGGAATATCAGCTAAAACCAACTCCTATGTGTGATTTAATCTTCTGGGGAAAAACTGGTTTGTTTCCAAACATCTAATTATCTTTTCTTATACCTCAAAAGTGAAAGGTAAATTTAAATGAGAATATATTATCTTTAACAAGAATTTTAATCTATATATCATTTTGCAGCCGCTGTGGCAGAGGTGTTTTTTTCTTGTTTTTACCCACAAGTTCACTGCCAGAAGTCATACTATTGCTTCCAAAACTGAAATGAAATTCTGATGCTGAGAGTCTCACTACAACTTACTTTTCATAAAATAGAAGTTAAGTAATTTTTTCCTTTCTTTTCAATTTCAGATAGGAAAGATATGCACACCAAGCTAAAAATATGGATGATAGCAGAGCCCTTCCCTCCCATACATCTGCAACAGCTGTGAAAAACTAAACAGAAGTAGCAAGGCAAAGAAACCCCTGAAGAAAGTAGGAATTTAGAATAAAGAAATATTTTTTCCTTTCAGACTGAGTGAATATTTTGTGCTCTTAGGGACTTCCTATCTGATATTCAGCCTTACCTCAACATGTTCAGACAACTGCTTCTCTAGAGAAAATATTTTGGGGTGCTGCTGGGCACAATAGATTAATGAGGTTGAAGAATGCTACCATCATCCATTCAGGTTAACAACCTGAAAAAGAGAGTGAAAAAGTAATATATGTGTCCTATGCATAATTGTGTTTGCAACTACACTTCCTTTCCTGTAAAGTAAAGTGCAACAGTATTTCCTCTCATCCTCCAAAGTGCCCTGAATCACAGCCAGGGTTAAAAAACAACCTTACATCTTGGAAAGTGGTGCCTCCAGCAGGTTGGCAGGGCATGCTCAACATGCAGAGTGAGCAATTTGAAGTTTCATATTTGCACTGTGTAAAAAGGAAGGAGATTCCTATTGAGGGCCACAATGTTTTTTCAGATACTGTTTCTAGGGAATAGTTTCAGCTAATGGATAATGATCTGATTCTGATGAACTGTGAAGATTTTTTTATAGAGTGCTTTGTGTATCCCAAAGCAAATGCGTGAAATCAGCAGATTCTCTTATCATGGACTAAAACATAACACAGGGAAAATTAAAATGAAATTAAATTAAATAATGCAAAAAGTTAATATGCTAGAAAGTCACATAAAATTTGTAACTTCCTGCTATGTGCTCCATCTATAGAATTTTGGAGTTTCAAATTAATTTGCTTTAATGGGCATAAAGCTCAGAGATCAAAGTTAAAAATCTTGGAGCTGTCTCTCCCATTAAGAAAAATTAATCTGAACAGGAAGGAAAAAAATATGATACATCAGAATAGCTAAATACTTCCCTTTTTCTTTAGTATAACTATATGGAGCCTCCATGGGATCCTTCAGTCTGTCAAACACCTCAAGGTCATGTGCAATATGGAATAGATATAGTTTTTTTAAAAGCAACAGAATTTTGAGTACGGTATGATCACTCCCATTGGAAATAAGATTGATGATGTCAAAACTGCAAGCCTGAAGAATCCTGTGCAGTTATAAGTCTTAGACTTATCTGTCATCTGGTGAAAAGGAAAACTCAATAGTGGCCGCACATTTTTCAAATGCATCCATGCTTTTAATTTTGAAGAAGAACTGGGCGTACAGAATATATGAACTTAAAGGGAAAATTTGTCTATGTGCTATTTATGCTATTAAACTGTGAAAACTGTGATAAAATTTCAGGGTGTCTTTGATTTACACTGGCATGTTTTGTAGCAGAATAGCTGCTTTCACCTTTTGGATTGACAGATCATTGCAGCTGAGATTGGAAGTACAAGAGGATTTCTGTCTGCTGAGTTAAATCACAGAACCATAGAATGTTTGGGGTTGGAAGGGGTGTCTGGGGATGATCTGGTGCATCCCACAGGATGGATGGCTCCACACAGGGACACTCCAGGCCCTCCCTGAGCAGCTGTTCCAGGGCTCTGCTGTCCCTCCATGCACACAAGTTCTCCCTCCTGCTGCCCTGCCCCTCGCTGCCCTTTCTTTGATGGCCACTGCTGCTGCTGCTGGCACTGGCAGCACCCAGCAGAGCCCGGCCCGTGCTCTGGCAGCCCCTGCAGATGTTGGGGGGCATTGATGGCATCCCCTTGGCACGATCCGCTGGGGCCAGCGGGGTCGGGCGTGGCGGTTCACCAGAGCCAACTTGCGGCGAGGGTGTATCTGGCCTGGATGGTCAGTGTCTGGCTAGCAGAGGGCAGGCCGACACCCAGCTGCAATCCAAAGCGAGCACCCCTTGGCGTCTGAGGGCCTCTGGCTGTGCTCGCCTGCGGACCGATCTCACCGCCAATGCGACTGGAATAAGGAGCTGGACTCTCAATGGGGTCAAGTCAGGTTTAATGAGAACCCAAGACAGCACCCAGGGGGAGACCCCAGGGAGAGACCCCGAAATGGGGGTGAAACGAGATTATAAAGGGGGAGGGAGTAAAAAGGAGGGGTTTACACTGAACCAATAAGGAAAGATGGAAGAATGAACTTAACATAACTGACATAAAAGGGAAACTAATGAATACAAAGTAAAAGAGGGGCCCTGGGATCACAGCCAACCACAACCCCCAGTGAGAAGACGATTCTGGAAAGTTAGGAGGAGTGGGGGGTGATTGACTCGGCCCAGGGAGGAGAAAAAGTCTACATATAAGGAAATGAGGGGGAGGAGGAATTATATAACTTAACTGACAGTTAATGCCAATGGCAGGAAAACTGGGAAGGGCAAAACCGTTTACATAAAATGGGGGAACAATACAAAATGGGGGAGCTATACAATAAACTTAACAAACACACTACTACATCTCCCCGTTTTTTACCAAATAAATAGAAAAGAATGAAAAAGTCCATGTAAAACTTAAAACGCAGGGACCCACGGCTGGTCTGGCCAAGCTTCGCCCTCTTCCAGTTGGAGTCTGTCCGCCCATAGATGGTCGAAGGGCGGCGCAGTCGCCCCCTCCTCATCCACGGCTTCTCCGGCCTCCGAGGAGAGGTCCTCCAACTCGACGGGCTCGTTTAATGGAACGTTGGCATGGTTCACGCTCAGCACTGTTGCTTTCATTATCAGCCTTTTGACCAGTCCGCAGATCACAGCAACCAAAAGCAGAAGTATAATCAAACTTAAAACAACTTTACACACTGATTCTATTATTGAACTGGCCCACCCGTTAAGGCCCCAACCCTTGAAGATGTCCCCCAGCCAATCAGATGTTTCTTGCTTCACTTTGTGAAGAAGGTCTTGCAGGTGCTTTATCGACTGCCTGGCGTCCTCGGCTCTTGGGGACAGGTTCAGACAGCAGAAGCCCTCAAACTCCTCACAATGGTGGTGATGGAGCAGCAATAGAAAATCTATTGCTGCCCTGTTCTGGAGCGTCGCCTTCCTTGTTATTTCCTTGTCTGTGAGGAGGTTGTATAGATCAGCTGAGGTAAAATTGGCTTGTTTAGTCACCCAGGCGGCCCAATTCACCCAGAGATTTCGCCACTGATACCCATGACAATAAGATGGTAAAAGCGACAGATTTTGAATGAGACCAATGAGTGATTTCATCGTCATAGTCCTCAGTGAGATCTTTAAGATCTCTTTTAGACCTGGCCAATTCGGATGTGATGTTTGTCTTTTTCCAATTGACAATTTGGGTGATGTTGGGGGTAAACAGTGTCAGCCTGCCAAAAGTGCATGGCCCTCCAACCAGACCAGAGGGGATGCCTGCCCACGCTCGGTCGCCACAAATTAAAAACGCTCCCCTAGGAAGGGCGTAAGGGGTCCATCCAGTGTTGGTGGGGCCACTGATCTTTAATACGGCCCTGCACCACTGGTTTGCTTGATATTCTTCTTTGGTTTGTTGGACTACCTCACTGCCCTTCTCTATAGGGGCAAAGGTGTATTCAAATTGAAAACAAACAGAGGTGTTGGCGGAACCGAGATGTAATTCTGTGGGCTCGGAGGGTAAAGGATCCAGCTTGACCACTCCATCTCTCCAGGCATTACTGGAATCAAAACTATGGAGGATGGTAAGGCTCCGGGCCAAAATAGGGGAAAGGGCTGACTGAAAGGTGGATGGGAACTCGCCTGAAGAGAAAGGGATCCCCACAAGGGGAGACGACATCGGGTCCTCTGCTGCGCCGGTGTCGAGGCAAATATGGTCCTCTCCCAAGGACTGAGCCAAGGCACGCCAGACATTGACCTTTGGCTGGGGGATGACCCATGGCTCTGAAGATGGCAGTAGGAGTCCATAGATCGTCAGCAGTAGCAGAAGAATGCCCGGGTTGGGAGCCATTGGTGACGATGCAGGGGCCACTGGGGAGATGTACTAAAACAAAAGAGAAATGGTGAAAGTATAAAGAAATCACTCGTATGGTTTTGCCCCGAAAAATAAATCTAGGTCAGAAGAAAATGGGGAGGAAACGGGAGAGGAGGGTCTGGACTCATAAATAAACGGAAAATCAAAGGGTGGAGGGGAAGAAGGAGGAGAGGGCTCTTCGGGAATAGGGAGAAGATCGGAGAAGTAAGATGACCTTTTGAGGGAGGATTTCCTCCTCTGCCACCAACACGCTACCTGTACCTGTGGCACAGCCCCTTTCTGAGTCCTCTGCTTCGGGACGAAGGGCCTGACCAATTTAGATGGTATCCAGTGGGGGCCTGAGGGAGTTGACACAAAAGCATATCCTCTCCCCCAGGTCACCAGGTCAAAGGGCCCCTCCATCCGCCAGGTCTCCGGATCCTTGATAAGGACCGGCAGCCTGGCTTTAGGCTGCAGCTGCTGGTGACTGCCGAAGTGCCGGACCATTGGAGGATTCTGGTTGTCAAAGGAGCAATTAAGGAAGTTGAGGGTGTAGAGTGCCCTTGACAGCCGGACGTGGGGGGTCTCCACCTTCACTGCCGCTTGCTGTCATGCAAAGATCTTCCTCAGGCTCTAGTGGGCCCTCGCCACCATGGCTTGGCCTGTCGGGGAATAGGGGATGCTGGTCTTATGCACTATTCCCCATTGCTGCAGGAAGCTCCGCAGCTCCTTAGATGTGTACGCTGGGCCGTTGTCAGTTTTGATGACCCTAGGGATGCCCAAGACAGCGAACGCCAGAAGCAGATGCTTCTGGACATCCACGGCCTTTTCCCCTGTGTGGGCAGAGGCGTAGATAGCCCCAGAGAAGGTGTCCACTGAGACACGGACGTAACACAATCGACCAAAGGAGGGAATGTGTGCTACGTCCATTTGCCACACCTCACAGCTTGCCAAACCTCGGGGATTAGCCCCCAAGGCAATGGTGGGCATTTGGTCTTTCTGGCACTGGGGACATGTGGCCACGATTGCCTTAGCCTGGTCTTGGGTCAGGTTGAATTGCCGGACCAGGCCAGGCGCGTTCTGGTGGAAGAGTTGGTGGCTGATCTTAGCCTGGCCGAACACATCTGGGAGTGGGCCCATAGTGACAGCAGCCGCGGCCAGTGAATCGGCTTGATGGTTGCCCTCGGCAATGAACCCAGGCAGATCTGTGTGCGATCTCACATGCATCACATAAAAAGGATGCTCGCGGTGGGAGACTAGGTTGACAAGCCTTGTGAGTAGGTCAAATAACCTTTGATTGGAGACCTCCTGGAGAACTGCAAATTGAGCCCTGGACACTACACCGGCAACATATGCAGAATCTGTTACCAGACTGAAAGGTCCCGGGAACCTCTGGAATGCCCTGACGACTGCGTCCAACTCAGCGATTTGTGGAGAAGCCTCCACAACAGCAACATCTGTCTCCCACCGCTGAGTCTGAGGATCCTTCCAAGTCATCACTGACTTGTGGAATGCTCCAGACGAGTCTGTAAAAACTGTCACTGCATCCTGGGGCTCCTTGCTTTGGACCTTCTTTAGAGATAATTTAAACTCCAAATTAAATAATTTGTGGGCTGGCCAATTTACTGCTATACGCCCAGTGTAACTGTCCAAGGTAAACTGAAGATTTTCATTTGTTTGCAGCAGTTCATTGAAGGTCTTCAATTTTAGTTGTCCCGATTTCAATTCAATTGGTATGTAAATGCACACAAAATCGCACCCTGCCAACTCCCTGATCCTCGATCTTGCTTTGAAGATCAGTTTGGCTACCAACTCCTGCGGCCTTGTCATTCTTTTGGACTGGTGGTGACTCAGGAAGACCCACTCTATGATTAAGAGTTTGTCTCCCAAGCCTTGGTCCTTTAAGATCTTGTCCCACTGATGTATTATGCCATGGAAGTGTGGCAACTTTCCCAGTATGATAAATTTGAAAGGCAGGCCCGGATGGTAGCGATGGGCCTGCCTGGCCGAAATAGCCTTTTGGATCTTCTCCAAAGCCACCTGAGCCTCTGGGGTGAGAGCCCTAGGGGAACTAAGCCCCTCTCCCCCTTTCAACAAATTGAAAAGGGGGGCCAGGTCTTCAGTCGGAATGCCTAGCCAGGGTCTCACCCAATTTAAAGACCCACACAGTTGGTGAACATCTGCTAGGGTCTGGACTTTAGTCTGTATAGCCAATTTTTGTGGAACAATGGTCTGCTTGGTGATTTCAAGGCCCAGGTACCTCCAAGGTGGCACCCGCTGAATTTTTTCTGCCTGGAGCTCGAACCCTGCAGCAACCAACGCATTGGTTGTCAGGTCAAGCGCATGGGCAAGCAGATCATCGTTGGGCGCACACACACGAGGATGTCGTCCATATAATGGTGGATCACAATGGCATCCCCGAGGGCTGTACGTACAGGGGACAGCAGCGAAGCAACGTACCACTGGCAGATCACTGGAGAGTTCTTCATTCCTTCCGGAAGGACCCACCAGTGGTAGCGCTTGTCTGGGGACTCATGGTTGATGGAAGGAACCATAAGTGCAAACCCCGGGGCATCGTCAGGGTGTAGAGGAATTTGGAAAAAACAATCCTTGATGTCAACAACGGCCAGATTCCAATTTCGGGGGAGCATTGCTGGGGAGGGCATCCCTGGCTGGAGAGACCCCATATATACAATTTTTTCATTGATTTGGAGAAGGTCGGTCAGGAGCCATCACTTATCTTTATTGGGCTTTTTGATGACAAAAACTGGAGAATTCCAGGGAGACACGGTCTCCACGATGTTGCCCTTAAGTAGCTGCTCCTGAACGAGCTCGTTGAGCGCCTTCAATTTTTGTTTGTTAAGTGGCCACTGCAAGACCTGTACTGGTTTATCAGTCAACCAATCCAGCTTCCAGGTCCGGCGCTCCTCAGTGGCCACTGCCCGAAAAACCTGGGGAGCCTTTGGCAGGTCAATTTTGGCTCCCACTGGGCTAGTAGATCTCTTCCCCAGAGAGGCTCGGTGTAATCCAATACGAACGGGCGTACAAAAGCCAATTGCCCGTCGGGTCCTGTAATTTGTACAACGCTCCTTGATTGCTTAGCCAATTGGAGCCCTCCTACACCTTGAATCGTGCCAGCTGCATTTTTCAAGCCCCAATGTGACGGCCACTTCCGAAAGGGAATGATCGTCACATCTGCCCCTGTGTCCAGAAGACCCCTTACGATCTTGTGGTCCCCGCCCAACGAAAGCTGACATATCAGGCAGGGCTTCTCCCTCCCCACTACCTGCGCCCAGGCCACTGTCGGAGGCGATGAGTCTTCCCCTGGCTTCTTCCGATGATCTTTATCCATGAACGGAATGGCCTGGGCGATGATCTGACCTTTGGGGAGGAAGAGTGGGGGACACAGTACAGCCCTACCGCGAAACGGTCCCGGTCTGTGGTGACCAGTTCCGGGATGACGTAAAGGTCTCGTGGTGTGTGCTTTGTATCTCCAACGATGGTCCACCTGCAACGTCCTAGCTTCCTCCAGCGACCAAGATGTTGAAGGTTGGCAGACACCAGCTGTAAATAACTATTGGGGAGATGTAGATCCCTAGTGAGCTGCAGCCTGTATGGGGAAGCAGAGGACAAGGTGTTAAGTGCAGGCTGGGGCTGAATACCACAGGTGTGCATCAAGTCCAGTATTAAAATAGACAAGTCAGGTAAGGCGTGCGGCGGCTGTCCCTTCTCTCCTCCCTCCCCGCTGGATGTTGTCATGTCTGCCACACTTGTGTCCACGCACAGGGAGGGACTGCGCTCTGATTTTAGTTTTTTTGCTCCCTTTCTTTTTCCTCCCTCCTCCTCCTATATTCCATATAGTGCTGCCTCATGGGACACTGAGGCATCCAGTGCCCCACTTTGCCACACAGGTGGCAAGGGTGAGCCGTCACTGTTCTTCTGCCGGACCCTGGTGTCATTGGTCCGGCGGCGGTGGCAGCTTCGGCATCAGGATGTTCCGGCGTTGGAAACTCCGTGAAGGCTACGGACGCTCTCTTAGGGCGCACTTTCGGATCCTGCAGTGGAACCTCCCTGGCGCACACTTCAATCATCTGCTCCACCGTAGGCCGGGGGTTTTGAGGGAGAAATTGTATGGCCCGCCTACACACCATGTTGGTGTTGTAATAGGCCATCTGTCTTAACAACTCCTCTCTCTCCCTCTCCCCCGGAACCTGCGCTTCGACGAACCTGTACAGCCTTTCCATGAACGCCAGGTAAGATTCCTGCATGCCCTGCCTTACCTCTTTCTCTTCCATCTGGGAGGTAGTTGTGGCTAGTTTATAAAATGCGCATTCCGCAGCCTTCCCTGTTTCGACCAGCTGTTCGGTAAAAAACGCCTTGGCCTGTGCTGCCCTGCTTGCCCACTGCCTGGTGCCCACAAGATGATCTTCAGAGATCACCAAGCCCTCAGTGTTGTGAGATGTGGAGGGATTCACCCAAAGCATTGGGAGAACCTCCACAATCTCCCTCCTCCATTCTCCTGCCCAGACCCTGAATTCCATTGGGCCTAAAAGGCTGGAGAAGAGAGCCCTCAGGTCCGCGGGCACCAGATCTCCCTGTACAAGAGCCGGCCAAAGGAGCCCCCGGAAATACTCCAATTCCCGGGAGTACTCCCTCTGGGCCTTGCACAGCTCCTTGATCTGGGCCTGGGCTATAGGCGCCCATTGGGCCTGAGTACTCCCCTCCCCACCGAGGCGGTATGTAATCGGGGCGGCTTCCAATAAAGGCACCAGTCCTGGCTTCCGGTCATCTACACCCCCCCCTCCCCCCCGCCCCGGAACACAAAGCATGGGAACCGGAAGGGGGAGCATGGGAACCGGAATTGGAGGAGGTTGAGGCAGGGCTTGGTCCCTGGGCAGGGCACCAGCAGGGGCGTGGAAACTCTTTTCTCTCCACCTCCAAGGTGGAGTTAGGAGGTGGAGTGGAATAAGGAGGTGGAACATGGGAGGAGTCAATAGAGAGTGGAACTGTGGGCGGGGTGAGGGGAGGAGCTCTGGGAGGAACCAAGGGCGGAGAAAGGGGTGGCAAAGAGGGACAAACTGAGCGTGGAGCTATGGGAAAAGAGGACGGGTCAAGGGAAAGGAAGGGATTGGCTTTAGGGAGAAAGGTATTCAGGGTAGAAGAAGGGGCAAAGGCGGGAAAGACCATGCGATCTCCGCCATCTTGGACTCCTTGGGAGCCATCTTGGGCAACTTCAGAAAACCTTACAACTTTAGGGGTTACAGCCGGGGACTTTGGGAGAGGAGGAACAGGGGAATCGGAAAAGAGCTCTGAAGAGCTTGGCCAGGGCTCTTCGGAGGGGGAGGCCGAGCAGGTCGCGAAGGAGCAGGGGCAGGGTGGACATCCTGCTTCTTACTGGCCTTAAGCATCCCTTGAGAGGGCGCCTGCTGAAGGGAAGAGGGAGAGGAACGGGGGGTAGGAACACGCAAACCAGGAGAACTGGGGAGCAAACTGAAACGTGACGGGCTTTTCCTCAAATTCCCGGGTGGGCGCAGTGTGGTTAGCACTTTGCCCGCCCAATACGCCACAGTGGATAGATGTGTCTCCCCGGAATTGACTTCGCTATCTAATTTTGCCACAACGGCTGCCCAAAACTGTGGCTCCTTTAAAATTTCCGGGGTGACTTTGGGAAAATGAGAAAAAGTCCACTTAATCAACAACTTCAACTCTTTCTTGGGGGCAGCAAACCCTCTCCCAAGCAACAAATCTTTCACAACATAATAAACTCCTTTCTGGGATTTGCTCAAACCAGCACCCATGGTTACTCCTAAGGTACCTCAAAGCAAGGTTGCCTTAGGAGGAGCAAGATCCTGTGATGGAAAACTCCACCCGCCCGAGGGAAACGAGAACTAAAACAATGAGACACACACCACCGGACCCCTGCTCCCCCCGCTGTCCCCAAGTCTGGGGTTTCAACATGGGGAAAGAAAGGACTTTTGGGTGGTGGGATCTGGCCCCAAGTCTGGAGATACAGACTCCACAGGAAAGGGAAAACAAAAAGCGATAGTGGTGAGGACTGCCCCCCAATGAACTGCCTAGGGATCAGCCCTCAAGGAAAAAGAGTAGGGAGCGGTCCCCAGCACAGGTCATAAGCTCCTAGGGGAAGTTAAAAAGACAGGGGAGAAGCCACTAAGAGTCCCCAGCTCAGGGCCAGGGCTTACCTGTCCAGCGATGGCAGAACAAAAATCCAGGCGGGCGTTCTCGTCCCCGAGGTCCTCCTCGTTGGGTGCGGGGAGTTGCGACCTCGATGCCCAGGGAGTGCTGCCCCTAAAACGGGGCCTGATACAACCTGGGGTAGTCCGGGGGCCAAAAGGAAATTTATAACTCCAGTCCGCGGGGTCCGGTGGTCAGCTGTCCAGTTGTCCACTTCGGGCCCCACGTTGGGCACCAACTTGCGGCGAGGGTGTATCTGGCCTGGATGGTCAGTGTCCGGCTAGCAGAGGGCAGGCCGACACCCAGCTGCAATCCAAAGCGAGCACCCCTTGGCTTCTGAGGGCCTCGGGCTGTGCTCGCCTGCGGACCGATCTCACTGCCAACGCGACTGGAATAAGGAGCTGGACTCTCGATGGGGTGAAGTCAGGTTTAATGAGAACCCAAGACAGCAAGCAGGGGGAGACCCCAGGGAGAGACCCCGAAATCTCAGAAGTTCCACTTTCTACAGTCTCAATGCAAAGGAGCAGCATCTGGCCAAAGGGTAAGGAAGATTCCTGGGCCATTGTGCTGAGAGCCCTCGGTGTGTGGGGCAGGCGCAGCGAGCGAGGCCCAGGCACCCAGTCAGAGCTTGTGGGGCAGGGGCAGCGTGTGAGGACAAGCCAGCATCCATCAGAAGCTGTTCCAAGCAGTGCTCTGGGCAGGCACAGCCAGCACCCCTGCAAACAATCACTTGGGATAACATCCAGCAAACGTCCCCCTCAGCCAGGCCCGGGCTCCTGACGGGGCCTTCAGGGCCCTCGCGGCCATCGTGAGGCAAATGAAGGAAACTCGGGAACGTCTCTCGCGGCCCTGTCAGGGCTCCCTTGTGCAGCCTGGCCAGCCCAGCTCCCGCAGGCTGTGCCCAGCCCAGAGATGCTGCAGAGCCCAAAGGCTCTGTGTGCCTGCCCTGGAGCCTGTGCAGCAGCTGCTGCTGTGTGCTGTGCTGTGCTGAGGAGCCCAGGGCTGGAGCCAGCCCTGCGCAGGAGCCCCAGCTGGGCAGGGCACAGGGCAGCGGCCCCTCCCTCACCTGCTCCCACCCTCGGGGCACCCCACGGTCCCCCTGACAGTAAAAGATTTTAAAATCATAGAAAATTCAGGGAGTTAGAAGGAAAGGCTTAGTAGGCCCTGGGAAATGTTAAAGATAGGCCCTTGTGTTTGCTAGATCAGGTGAAACTGCACCTGTGTAGTCAGTATGTGAAAAATAATAATAATGGTTAGATGTGATTAGATATAATTACTGTTTAAAGAATCATGACAAACCATGCTTCAGGGTTTGAGGGGGATCACAAGAAATCCATGCTTGGAATAAATCAATGCAACAATGTACATTTAATAATGAATATGTAAGTTACATAGTGATAGAATACAAAACATGTTCAGCCCGAAACCATGTCAGGTCAGATTTGGGTTTGTACCCGTGGCACTCACAGCTCTTCAATAAAAGCACCATTCCGCAATTATATGTTCCTGAACATTAACACCCCTGGCTCCCCTGGCCCCAGGACCCTGTGCCAGCTCACGGTCACTTTTCCTCAGCAGCACCCCCAGGTCCCCCCCAGGCTGTGGGGGAAGAACCTCACTGGGTTTGTCCCCTCTCAGCTCTGCCCAGGTCCCTCCGAGCCCCAGCTCAGCCTCCAGGTGCATCAGACACTCGTCCAGCTCCGCATCATCATAAATATCAACAAACTTTGTCAAAATCACATCAATTCAGACTTCTCACAGAAATAAAAAGTCCCACATACTAATGAAAATCAAGCAAGACAATAGACATTGAAATTTCCATTATTTTTAAAGTGGTGTAACACCACCTTTTAGATTGAACCACTTTATTTAGTGCCCATTATTCCCCTGCCTTTTTCTAGTTATCCTGACTATCTCATCCTTTCGCTGAACTATTGAAATGTAGCAATGAAAAGTTCATACTCAGCTCACCTTTCTTTTGGTTCTTCCAAGGAACAGGCTCATGGGACCAATGAACAAATATCAACATTTTACATATGAGAAATTCTTTGAAGAAAGCTGTAGAGGTTTATCATTTTTAAGTAAACACATTGATCCTGCCTTCCCTGTCCTGTTTCATGGGCATTGCAGCTGCCTGGAAATTTTCATTATTCAGTCGTTCCAGATGAAGCTGGGGTGGGAGTTAACTGACAGCAGTAAATCCAGGAGCCTAAATATGACTTAAATGACTTAAATTACTTAAAGATGACTTAATGACTTAAAATTCTGTTCTCATTACTTTTTTCTCTCTCTTTATTTTTTTCTCCCATTTTATTTTCTCTCTTCTAACCTTTTGTGTTTCAGTCTTTTGTGACTGGCTAAGGAGTATAAGAGCTTGACTTTTATTTGTTAACACTTCAAAATTCTAAATAAGTAAAGATGAATTTGATAATATTAATTTAGAGGTTAATTTAAGGTTTTATAAATGGTCTTTTGCCATACCTGCTTGCCTTTTTAGGATCTAATAATGACTGTAAGAGATAAGAGGGCAGAAATAACAAATAAGAATGTCCTGAGAAGAAAAAAATAAGAAGCAGACACTAAGATTTTTGAATTCTACATATGAGGTATAAACTGTGGCATATAAATAGATAATATGTGAGCAAATGTGCAAGAATCCATGCTACTTTCTTGGTAAAGGTACACTATTAGTGAAAATTACTTTTTATTTCCATTAAAAGTACATTAAGTGAATATGTTTTGACAAATTTTGTCCACCATTTGGAACACAAACACCTGGAAACCTAACTAGCTCCAATTTAAACACAGCAACCATGCAATAGCGCCACAATTTCCAAATATGCCACATAATTACCTGCTGCATAATTAGCTGCTGCAGAATTGTGTGTAAACATGGTCTGCCTGTGGAAGAGGAGAGGACATGCTTGAGAATTCAAGCAGTTCTTTCAGACTGAGCTGAAAAAAAGTAATTCACCAAATTATGAGTAATCCAGACATTTTATTTTTCGAAAGAAAGAAACTGATCCAATGTTAATCCTGGATGTGACTAAGGCACCCACCTTTCTGCCCTGCTGAAAACTGGGCACAGTCAGTGAGTTCCAGGTCTAACCTCCTGAGGATGTGTCGAAGAGCATGGCAGAACATGTAGAAAACTGGTTTTCTCCCTGCCTAACTTTAGAAAAGGGAATGAATACCTCCACTATGGCACAAAATTGGGACTGAGCCTTCCTTTATCTGAGTTAAGAGGATGCCTAGCATGTTTTACAAGACAGACACAAAAATTGCTTGGATTTCAGCAGACAATCACTAGGAGATGCCATTATGAGGTATCTACCTTGCTAAGTCTTTTTACACAGTGAGCAACCCAAATTATTTCTGAATTAATTATTTGGAGCCATTTTCTATAGCACAGAACCTGACTCCTGAGCCATTTCTTCCTCCTTTAGTTGTCTGCCCAATCAGCTAATTAAATGCTATATTCAATCCACTGCCTAATTTCCAAATAATTTATCTTCCTGCAGTGCGTCTTCTCTCTCAGAGAGCCTTATGCCACACGAAAAACATTTGCTGCTTTTATTTTTTACAGACTTAATTCCCCTCAGTATCTAAGACTGTATTTACTGCTGCTCAAAGAGTACCCAATCTGAGTTTAGTTTGACAAGATTAAAGCAGAATTAACTCAGCCATCAAGAGCAAGAGTTCTCACATAGTCACAGGATTACAAACTGCAAAATTTTGGGGAAGTGATAACAATTTTGTGTTATTGGTAAGAACAGTTGTTTTGTTTTCAAGACACTTTAATTTTTATTCAGTTTATGGCAGCTGTATATACTTTAAAAAATGAAAAAAAACCCCCACAAATTTTATTAAGAACATTCATTTCTTTATGGCTTCTTTTCCTCATAGCAGAAGGAAACATCCAAACAGAAAGAAAAGGCAATAAAAGTCCAGAAAGATAATGTGGACCAGCATTATTATGCCTTGACAATGTTCTAGCAATGAGCAAATAATAAAACAAACACCCTTCAAAAGACATACAAAGGGACATTTCCTGCAAATAAGGATCATGTAAGGAACGATCAAAACACCCTTCCCACAGAGTGCCAATTGGTTAAATGGAACAGATTGAAAATAACAGGTCATTTCACATAGGCATAGCTTATTCCAAACCAAATGGGATCACAAGCTGTAATTTGAAAATAGCAGGTAATACATTTCATCACCCTGGCATACACACCTGTAAACCAAGGCACTAGGAGTGTTAATCCAGTGTAAAACCTCTCAATTTTCCTCCTTAATACAGATAATTTCATATTTCCAGAGAAAAGAAGGTCTTTGTTTCCAAGCACCAGAAAAGTTGTCACATAATTTGGAAAGCTCACAGCACTTTGTAATGGTGCCAATTTTGCAGGAAAAGGAATAAATTGCACCATGAGTTATTTACAAAAAATAATTGCAGCTATGCCTGGGTTCTTTTCTGAACCAGGTTTAGCACCTCAGGAAAACAAATGAAGCAGCTTCATTTTGCCTATGTAAGATTTTTCAGAGAGAAATGTTCTTTAGTAATGAAAAAGACCTGTCTTCCTCCTCCAGAGGGAAAACAGATGCCTACTCCCTATGTCCTTTGAGTTGTTTGACATGATGTATTTTGATTATTGGGCAAAGATCTGACACATCAAGCACATGCTGATAATATTGATCTTTAGTTAGTTCCTCTTTTTCTTTTTTTCTCTCTTTGCAGAAGAGTTGTAGTTTTTTGGGGTTTTTTTGGTTGCATGTACACCTCTGGCATAGCAAGAAATCTGTCTGTATTCACTGCCCAAATCATTGGTGGCTTTATGTGCAACCTTCTGCTTTTCTACTGACAGGATAAGATCTATTTGTCCTCATCCTGGGGTCAAGTGGTTTTTTTCTGAGTTGTCAGGAGCCTGCAGCCTGATCACAGACCCCTCTTTGGCACCAGAGAAAGTTCTCATCACCTCAGAAATTTCCTTTGCTCTCCCACACCAGCAGAGCTCAGAAGATGAGCTCTGGCTGTAAATCTATTCCCTGAAAAAGTGTTATTTGGAAACTAAACAGAGCATTATGTGGGGCCACAAAAATCTGTGAACTCTTTAGTTTCCTTCTCTTCTGATGCTTGAAATTTGACTTTCTAGGTCATGCCCAACAGGAACCAAAAGGGTCCTAGACCAACAGAACAAAAATGGGTCACTGAAAGTAGTAAAATACCAAAATGTTGTGGTTTTTTGCAGGGCCAGTGGAGCCCATGTCCCATAAGATGGCCAGTGAAAAGTGTGGGTATGAATAGCTCCCTTCTAGCCCCAAAATCAGCTAGTGAAACCAACAGAGAGGGCTCTCTTTGGACCTGTGGCCTTTAGGAAAGGTGTAGAACACTTGAAACTATTCTCAGCACAGCAATGAAATTATAGCACATGGAAAACCCAGAGTCAGAAGGGATTGTCCACTCCTGGCCTGCCCAGCACACCCCAAAAGTCTCACCCCATGTCTGAGAGCATTCCCAAATGTTGGGATAGACACCAAAATCCTTTTTTTGAGCAATCTGCAGCCGGAGGAACCCAGGTCCATCCAACATCAGGTGTCTGAAGTAAAGCTTTCACTGTGCACAAATCTGGCAGTAGTTTGCTTCCGAGCTTTAGTCCAAAACTTAAGCTGAACCAGTGCTCAAAATCTTACAGGAGGCTTAGGAATGATCCCCAGAGATGAACAGAAAGGCTTTAAAGACTTTAAATGAGCTCCTCTGGGAGTCTCTAGGCTGACAGAACCTAGATGATGTGTCAGGCAGAGGTGCAGTTGTGGTGTGTTCACAGGGGTCCCAGGACGAGGGAAGAGATGAGAATCTTGACTCCATGTTTCAGAGGGCTGATTTATTATTTTATGACATATATTTTATTAAAATGATACATTAAAACTATACTAAAAGAGTAGAAGAAAGCATTTCATCAGAAGGCTATCAGAAGGAATAGAAAGGAACGGAATGATAACACAATGGTGGCCGCTCACATCCTCGACACAGGTGGCTGTGATTTGCCATTAATTAAAAACAATTCACATGCTGGGTAAACACCTCTCCAAATCACATTCCAGAGAAGCACAACATGGAGAAGCTGAAGCTTCCCAGCTTCTCAGGAAAAAAGATCCTAATGAAAGGATTTTTCATAAAATATGTCTGTGACAGTGCAGTTTCACCATTTTGATGATGACCGAGCCTGGTTGTGTGTGCTCCTGAGGAATCCTGAGCTCTCCCTGAGATGAATTTCCTCCTCTTTTGGTGTCCCCACAACTTGCTGGCTGAAACTGTGTTTGCTCTGGCTCAGGGTCACCATCACACCATGTTTGGTGTGTGAAACACAAGACTTGAAATGCTGCCCTCAAGACAAAACCCCCTGCTTAAAACCTTCTGGTTCTCACAGCAGAGATTGAACTGTTGTCTTCAGGCAGCATCTTTGTGTCTTGCTTTTCTTAATGTGGGGAAAGCTAATGCCAGGGCACAAGAGGAAGTTTAGGGGGGCAAAAAGGGAAAATGAAGGATCAGTAATAACCCACTTATCTTTCAGTAAGAGGCATAAGAACTTGTGGAAAGCAGGGCAGCCAAAGGGGCAGAGTAAGAAGGGAAGAGCAGAGGATTAAATGGAAGATGAAGGAGCAGGAGAAACCCTCCAGGGTGTCACAGGGTCTTTGGATTAGACCCTTTTGTGGTATGGGCTGGAGGGCAGAGCTGTCTTTCGGCCAACGTGTCACACAAGCTGTAAGCAGCATCTCCCACCAAGCACCTGATGAGCTTCTGGAGCAAAGCTGACTTGACTAAATGTAAGAAACTTAAAAATAATAATTGTACTGTAAGGATAACTGAAGGACTTTGTCCACTCTGGTATGAGGAAGCTACAACCACCAAAGCTCACTCCCAGACCAATGTGCTTCCTGTTAACCAGCTGGGAGAAAATTGAAATAAGTTAAAGGTGGTGCTATTTCCCAAAGAGATCTAAGGAGGGGTAAAGAAGGCTGGGTCCAGTGGGTGGAGATATCTGAATAGTTCAGATTTTAACTTTATTCTGCCACTGGATCACAGAGGTAATGAGCACCTTTCAACCACAGTGCCTCTCTCCCTTTTCCTCTCCATCTCCCTCCCCCTCTTTTCTATTTCTATTCCCTCTCCCTGCCTCACATTTGCTTTTAAATAAAATCTGTACAACTAAGCTGAGCATATGATCTTGTTTGCACTTGAATTCAGGCAGAGGCCTCTCTCTCTAATAATCATCAGATCATAACACTGAATGCCAAAAATGAACTTTGCACTAAAGCCTGAGGTCCAAACACTTCAGTATGAATGGAAGGAGTGAGGTGACTCATTTGAAGGTGCACCATGGTCTGAAAGAAAACTCATTTTAGTGGAAACAGACAAAGAACTGATATTAATTCAAAAATTCAAACTATGTGATTTTATGGTTTCTTTGCTTGGTTGGTTTTGGTTTTGCTTTTTTTTTTTTGGGGGGGGTTTGGTTGGATGGTTGGTGTTTTCTTGGGTTTTGGGTTTTATTTGGGGGAGGTTCTGTTGATTTTTGATTTATGAGTTTTGGGGGGGGTTATTTTTATTGGGGCATATATATATATATATATTCACAAAATTTGGTTTGCTTGGGATTTTTTTTGTTTGTTTGGGGTTTTTTTTAATACATACAAAATTTATTTCCTCACTTCATCATCTGTTACTCACTAGTGTGCACCCTTGGGAACCATCTGTCCTTTAAGTCATGGGAATGCATCTTGACCTTCTGTCTGCCTCACATGGCTCAGAAAAGTTCAGCCTTGTATGTAATGAGTGTGCAATGAGGTTAAAAAATAACTAAAACAAATATCTAGGAGATGAAATTTCAAGCCTTCTAAATTGAGAAGATTGGAGAGATGGGGGAGAAAAGCTCTGTTATCTCTGTGGAACACGAGCTTCTGTGAGTTTTGATCTGAGCAATTTCCCTCATTCAAATTAGATTTTTGTGGGCATGTGATGTACAGAGGGTTCCTGATGTGCTCGAGTCTGTTTAGCTTTTTGTCTGCGAGTGAAGTGTGTGATGAAATGTCTTGGATTACTGTGAAAAGAGATAAAACTTTATTACCTTACATCTAAAGTTAGTTAGCAAAGCCTGTCATTTCAAACAGAGAGGAAGACTGGAGTTAATGAGCTGCTTCAGCGTGATGGGCGCCTTAGAAAGAAGCTGTGTTTTTCACAAAGTGAGGGGGAAAAATCTATCACAGAATCAGTGAGAGGCCTCATAATTAATAAGGCACAAAAGCACAGTGCTGCTTAATGTAACATAAACAATCCTGAGCTGTAGACATTGTCAGCGTGGGCTTCCATTTGCAGGGAGTCACCCACTGCCCATGGAAAATCAGGAATTACCAGTCTCATCAGGACCCAAAAACAGCACACACATGGAATTGCTTCATTATTATGCAGTTAGGAAAGTGATGCTCTGTTGCTGTTTGTGGCTCTGCTCTGCCCTTTCAATTACTTTAAGATTAATTGCATTGATGCATCTGTTTCGTACACCGAGTTGGAACCAGGCTCTCGCAGCTCTCGGCCAAATACTCAGCACAGAACTAAGGCTGGAAGGCACCCTAAATGCTGAAACTGTTTGGAGTTATAGTCAGCACACTCCAAGCAAGCAGGAGAGGAGGAATGTTAGTTTGAGAGGCTGCTTTTAAGCAGCAAGGGCTTTATTTGCTCTTTTATGTCATCATCCACGCTGATGCCTGCACCCATTTGCTTCAGCAGGCTGAGCAGTTACTCAGAGGATAACAGATTTCCTGGAGGAAAGAAGCAGCATATTAAAACCATTCATTAAAGAGGTGTTCTGCTCATGTCTAGGAATAACAGCCTTTTCATTACACATATGTGAAACAGAGCCATAAAGGCAGAGCACAGGCTGGAATGCTTAAAGAGATACACAAAATTATTGTTTCACCATTGCTGTTCCCCTTAGTTACATGCCTGGTACTGCTCAGGGCAGCACCAGCTTGAAGCAGGGAGAGGTAAATATATGAAGAGGTGATTCTTTACAATCTAAAGAGCCAATTCCAAATAAATAACACCCGCTTTACTATTGCATTAACTTCGTTTGGATTAATTCAAAAATTACTTTTAGCTCCAGGTGCATCTGAGGAGATGGAAGGCCTGGAAAATTTCAGGAAATGGCTTGAACAAGAAGTGGAAATAATATCAAAAATGCTGTGATTGTTTCTTGAAATATGAGCAAGGACATTTAGAAATATCTGTGTACACATTAAGAAACATATTTGAGATTTAAAGATGTTAGCAACATCCACTCGTGGAGATATGACTTGAATAAAAGTGGTTGGGGAAAAGCAATTTTAAAGCCAGCCGAGCAAAGGATATGCTTTAATCCTTTCATAAGTATATGAGAGGACATGATAACATGATTCTTCCCTTCCCAATGCTGATCTTAAATTTTCCATGCAGTCTTCCCATTTCTGTAAGTAAATAGCAAACAGAAATGAACAAATAGAAGGAAAAAGCCTCTCATGCAGGAGGTGTTAAGAAAAGTAGCACACTTAAAGTGATAAAATCTTATTAACAGACTGCCTATTTTATTGATAGCTGGTGATTTAACATTAGCAAATGTGAATTTCGGCTTAGAAAACTTAAACGCTTTACTATGAAATGACGCATTTAAGTCCTTATCTCCAGAATTTTCAGTTTAGAACTTGGTGCAAAGTCTTGCAAAAATCTGTGGTTTTGACACAGCCCTTCCCTTCTGAAACATCTGCCAGTAGAATTTTAAATATGTTCATGATGGCCTTGTAGAAATTAGAAGATGCTTTATGTGTGTCACAGGGAATCATGAACTGATTGGCTGAATTTTTTTAAATTTTTCCTGGCAATTTTATTGTCTCTTCTTATCTTGAAGTGATTGAAGTGGGAAAAAAATAAAACAAAAAAAAAACCCCAAACAAAACAAAAACAAACAAAAAAAATTAAAACAAAAACAAAAACAAAAACAAAAACAAAAACAAAAAACCCGAACAAAAACAAAAACACAACAAAACAAAACAAAACAAAACAAAACAAAAAACCCCAACAACCAAACAAAAAAAAAAAAAACAAAACAGAAACAAAAAACCCCCTGCAAATAAACCAAAAAATACCCAAAAAGAAACCAAAATTAATTGCCTGATCTCATTGACTTCTGAATGTCTTTCCTTACCAGAAATTATTGGTTTTGTACAAAGTGTTTTTCCCTACTTGCATTGACAAATCCAAAGGCTCAAACCCTGAGAAAGAGATCTGAATAGGACACTTGGGCTCAAAGGAAAAATCCTCAGACCTTGTGTTCAAATCAACACACACTTTCCACTGCTGAACTCTGAACATTAATTTTCTTATGCTATGAATAATTGTCTTTGAATAAATATATAAATATGACCAGTTTGATATTTATTGATCTGAAAATCTGAAAAATTTAAGTAGGGACTAAATATTTCCTTCCCCAAATTGTTTCCCGAGGTTGTAAGATTTATCTAGTGATTACACATTTTCAACTTTAACAGAAGATAAAGTTTATTCAGAAGCCTAAATTATTCAAAGTTCAGTGTGAAGAAAAGCTTCATGTGCTTTGATGTTCTGATGAAGGAATTTAATGTTGACAAACTTTAAAGCCAATGCAGATGGAATTCTTGTTAAAAGGGTTTGGGGAATATTTTATACATAGTGAATTTTCAAATAAACTGGAATTTATTACACAAAGTCCTTGGGAATAATAATGTTTAATAACAGCAGTGTTATATTACTCCATTATTCTGGGGAGCAGCATCATGAAATTCACAAGCATCTTTAATAAAATGAATAGATAAAAACCTCAGCCCAAGGCTTTAAAGGTGTAGGCAGTTGTTGTTTTTTATTTTGTGATGATGGAAAACTTCCTGTCTCCTTTTCCTCAACACCTCTGTTCCTCAAGTTCCTTTTCCCTTTCACCACTCACCACAACACCTTTTGTTCTGGGGCCTCAATGAGGAAACACAAAACTCATGCACTGCATGGTATTGCTTTAATAATTTAACCATTTAAAAATAACTTTCAGGCAAGGGAAAGTTGAAGAAACTTTAAAAATGGTGTAAATCAGCATTAGAATAAAAGGTAGAGCAGTTGCACTAGGAAACACCTTTTCTGAGGAAAAAAGATATCAAAGTTGCCTCCCCAAGGAACTTCGTTAGTTTCTGATTCCAAATTTTTCTAATCAGCCATAATTTCAAAACAATTCTTATTTATATAAATTGCAGCTGATATTGTTGCATTTTCTCATTAAACAATAACGGAGAAAAAATTCAGAAAAATATTAAAATTAATTATTAAAATTAATTCTTAAAATTTCAGAACAAATTATTTTAATTCAGTCAGTGTTGCTATTCATCACCAATAGTAACATACAAATATTTTATTGACACAAGTCAGAATTAAACAGGAAATGTCAGATCTTAGTTTCTTCCAGCTGTAATTACTGAAGACACCAGTTCATACATTCTTGGAAATTTGAAGTGAGTACACAGAATGAAAGAGTTTAAAAAGCATTTTTCTCATTACCTCACTTAGGAAATCATTCTAAGTCCTAGACACATTTTCATAATCTTGAAAAAAGGGAAAAAAAAAAGGAACGTTGAATTTGAATTTGTCACTGTCAGTCACTCAGATGTAAATTTTGTTCTATTCCCTTCATACAGTCTTTGAGGACCCAATCTCCTTTTTTGGCATTATGCTGTGAATTAAGAGCAGGATGGGAAATAAACAGAACTGCAAAATCAGTATGAGCTGACTCTTCTTCTCTTCTTGCTCTTTGGAGTTTTTAGTCCTTATTCTCATTTAAAAATACATTGACTAAATTGTCACACCTTTCTGAGAGGGTTTGAACAATGACAAAAACTCCTCTCTCTTTCTTCTCATTATCACAACCATGGGATAAGAGGAGGCAGCAATTCCCACCAGAAACCTGTGCATTCACAGGTAAAAACAAGGTGAAATACCCATTTTGTTTCATTGTTTGATTTCCTGTGGGCACAAAGGCATTACAGGGCTTTTATCATTCTTTTTTCTTTTTTGGGTTTTTTTTTTGGGGTGAGGGAGTTTGTTTGGGCTTTTTAGAGTTTTTGGTGAGGGGTTGGGTTTGGTGGGGGTTTGTTTTGGTTTGGTGTTTTGTTTTCTTTTGGTTTTTGGGGGTTTTTTTTGGTTGGTTTTTTTTTGTGTTGGTTTGGGGTGGTTTTGTGGGGTTTTGGTGGCTTTGTGGTTTGTTTTGTTTTCCTTTTTTTCTTTTTGTTTATTTTTGGGAAAAGCCCTCATTGTCATCAGAAGCCTTCTCTGGGCTGAAATCTGAATCTGAAATTTTTGGATATATACAAAGATATTTTTCTGTGCTACAAAGTTTAGCAATTACTGCAGGCAAATCCCAGGTGTGGGATCACCACCACAAAATGCAATATTATCATGTGCGATGTGCTGATAATCACAAATTACACTGGTGTACTTTGTTTGGCCTTCTCTCTGTTTTCATGCAAGGGTTTTTGGGTGCAGTGCAACCCAATTAGTGAAAATTTGGAGATGACTCCATGTGTGTTTGTAGCTGAAAAACCCTCCAGCAATGTAATTCACAAACCTCAAGTGAAGTTTACACAAACCTCAAGTGAAGTTTAAAGGATGTAAAACTGGATCGAGGTGCATTGCATTCCCCTGGCTAAGGGACACACAATTAAAATGCTGTTTTTTCTTAATCTGCAACCAAAACTTGTCAAACCTCAAAGATTAAACAACTCTGTCTGACCAGGAATGGATGCAGAATATAATATACTCAAAAGTATTCTCAAGTAAGGAAATGGGGCCAGTTTTCTGCAGGTTTCTGGGATAATGAAAAAGTATTGTAAACATTTAGGAGGCAAATCATCTTTCTTGGACTTTGTTGCTTGTGTCTAGCTCTAAATATGGCTTGGATGCCATTAAATGTTCTTTATTTACACAAGTCTTATTGAAGCACAGTAAAATAAAATGCTTTATCCCAGGCTTGTCTTGGTAGATTGAGATCAGAGAGACTGGAAAAGACAATTTCCTTTTTATTCACAGCTCCATTTCTGGATGATGACTCCAGATGTTATTGTGCACCTTTGATAAACATCACTTGTGAGCTCCAGAAGTGCTGCTTAGATAGAGATGAAGAATCAGAACAGCTCCAGCAATTGTTGAAAACCATGAAAGCTCTTGCCATGTAATTCATTGCTGCAGTTATCATCACGTCTGAGCATAGAGCAGGAAAATATTGGAACTGGAAGTAAAATAGAAAGGTTGCTAACCAGCCATATCTTCAGGGATAGATTCAGAAAAACAGAAATACAAATTTTCAGCTCTCTGAAATTGCAATGCATTGGGATTTGAGGGGAGAAATTTGAAGATAAAGCACATTGGCCAACGTGCAAGCAAATGAAGGGTTTAAATATTCACATTACGTGTGCCTAGTTTGTTGCTTAATCATACAGAGACTTATTAAAAAGTTGCAGTATTTAATTATTGCAGGAATAATGTAAGTATGGTCTGTGCAAGTGTGTTTAGGCTCTGTGACCCAAACCTATCCCAAATATGTGGCACCATCAAAAACACTGTTCTACCCAGTCATGCTGAGCTCACAGAGTCATCTCCACATCACCCTTTTATACATTCAGAAAGGAAAAAAGGAACAGCAGAAGTATTCAAGATGTTGCAAAAAATATAAGTTTTTAGAGTGCATTAGGTGTTACATTAAGTCATAATTTCAGTTTTAACTAAGACTCTTAACCTGAAGGATGTCAGCATTAAAAGAAAGATCTCATTCTCCTTCAGTCCCCCTCAGAGAATACCCTTTATTGGATGAATTTAACAGAATAATCTGACCTAAAGGATCAAGACAGTTTTCCATTTTTCCAGCTCTTTTTTTTTCCAGACAAGGACAAAATTTTCCTTATTACAGATATGGCTGCAGAGTTCAGCTATAATTACACCACAGGGGTTAGAATAGTGGGTGTTGCCTAAGAAGTGTTTCCTCCAAGTCAAGGTTGGCCAGAAATTGCAGTTTAATCTCTAAAAATGAACTGCAGCCTGGAGGTTATTGTAACCATTTTTGTGGATATATGTGCATCTTATCTAATAAAAGATAATTACCATTGATTACATTACCTTAAAAATTACAGCAAGAAAGAGATCAATTTAATAGCATATTAGACAATATGATTTTGACAAAGCCTCATTTGCAGCCAAATCTTGCCATTTCACAGTGACATTGTGAAACAAGGTACAGGACTTCTCTAAATTATCCTGCTTGGAATCTCCAAAGTGCTGCAGCAACATCTAAGTTTAAATGTACAGAAAAATGAGCAGGAATAATAGCGCATTCACACATATCTTCAGTAGTCATATTTTAAACAACACCTAATAAAGGAATTTAAAAGAATTATACTTGAGGGTCTAATATTAAGGTTCAAGGGTAAATGTACGTCAACATTATATTTCAGTTATTAAGCAGATGTTTATGAAAAACGTGTGTCTTAGATAATAATGAACTTATTCAGCTTCTGGACCCAGACAATATGAGAAACCCCATTAAACTGATTATCCTCAAATATTAAATTTTTACTCCAAGTATATTTTTGTGATTTTATTTTATTTAACTCATAATTCCAGAAATTTTTTCTTCCTGAAAGTTCACACAGAACTCATGACTGATTTCCTGTGCAGCAGAATCAGCTCTAAAAAGAAGCTGCACATACCTGGAGGAAGAATTTAACTACAGTCTCCATTGCATCCTTGTCCTACAAACAAATCAGGAATTAACTTGAATTGACAATTCATATTTAATTGACTGGAAATGTCTTTTTTTTAGGCTGAGGGAAGGTTTGGCAATCCCTGTGTTCTGCCTTCTCCTTTTCTGGGGGGAAAAAGGAGTTGAAATTTTGCAAGTCCTTGTTGTGCAAGTTTTTCCTCTCATTGTCATTTTCCGAGGGAAGGGTAAAACAAGAGTGCAATAAAACAAGTTCTGAACACATTCTGAAAATGCACAAACAGATTTTGCTCCACGAATGATAGCTGGGCTGAAAGCTTGCCTTCCAAGGATTTCACAAATTGTCCATAAAGGCTCATATTTTCCACAAACAAACAAACAAACAAACAAAAAAGCGATATTTCCTAAAGCTGCTCATCTATGCTCAAATGCTGTCCTAAATTACCATCTAGTTGTGCACATCCTTTTTCCCTCATATTTTCCTTAGAAAATATCATCCTTTCTGGGAGATAAAATGTTCAGAGTGTGGGATAACTTTTCAGGTTCATCAAAGCTCGTCAACTAGGCTCCACCACACTGTCCTTAAACAGGAAGCATCTAGTTAAATAAAAATTACTGTAAAAATCTAAACTGCCTCCCTTAAAGAATCAGTAAACAGTCAAAATTGTCCTCTTTGGGAAATTATGAAATAATAAAAGTTTGGTATTAAGTAGCTAGAGAAGTGTGGGTTTTTTGGATGATCCCCCTTCTGGTATGCACAGGGAGTTTATTATGGGGGCTTGAGCAAATACTTTAAAGAGAAGTGAAATATCACATTATGGGATCTGCCTTCTCCCCTTTCTGAAAGGCACCAAAGTTCATTGTAAGAAAAATGTTTTAGACAACTCTTTACCTTCAAGTGAACAAGAGGTAAAAGTAAGGAGAAACTGCATTGAAAATCAGTGGAGTCATAAAAAACAAAAGTGATGTCAGAGGTTTCGACACACTGTGATCCTCTTTCCCACTTGATGCAAAGATGTTAATTTAAATCTTACCTGGAAACTTTATACCCTTACTGTTCTTTACTTTTGTAATTAAACTATGGTTATTGAATTGTAAAATGCTGCACTGCAGATATGGGAACTATTAATCTAATTTTATTGTTAGAAACCTGCTATTTGGTTTCTCCATTACCCTATATTTTGTAGATTTCTATAGTTACGCAAACCTTTCACAGAGCCAAAAATTTTCTATTGATTTTGCAATAGCTTCTCTTTGGAGAAGAATCCATCAAGCAAACAAATAAGTAAAGTAGCTCAGTTGTGAAAGTACAGAAACACTGAAGCAAGTAGAAAATAACTTTTCAGAAAGTATAAAATTAGAAGTCACTGCTTGAAATGTGGGTTTCTATGCTCTTTTGTTCATGTTCTGATGCTTCTCTTTCCAATCTCTTTTCTTTTTTTTTTTTTTTTTACAAAATGTTAAAAAAAAAATTATGCACGTATTTACATATAGGTCCAATCTTTTACTTCTGTCAGGCATTCTCCTGATCAACAATCTGCTTATCAGGTTCAATGCCAGTTTTTCCTTCAGAACCATGATTGCAAACACTCAAACGTAGTTTTTGCCTCAGGTTATAGACAGAAATCCTGCTTAATTAATAACATAGATCCAAGTGGATCCTGTGTGGTCTCATCACTGGTTGAAGGCCACATTTCCAAAAACTGAGATTTAAATGGGGTACAAAAAAAAAAAGGAAAACAAAAAAAAAGAAAAGACAGAAAAAAGCAAATTAACAAAAAAGGAAGCTAGAGAAGGAGATTATTAAAAACAAGGCATATTAACTAATAATCAGATAAAACTAAAATCTGGCCTGATTTGCCTACTCCAGTGATTCTATCAAGACGGATTTTGATTATTAGGAAAGAGAGTTTGCAGTCACAAATCTGTTTGCACTGCTCTCAGCATGCTGGGCACATTTACCCAGCACTGGAACTCGTGACAAAATCCAGGCAGTGATCCTTGCTCCTGGCACCTGTCCCTTAATTCTAAACAGGCTGGAAATCAACAATCTCAGGGATTATAATTCCTGTGAACAAACTATTCCCACCGCTGGGGTTTGTATCTCACTTTGAAGCAAGATTTCACTGTTTAAATATGTGTTTTTATTTTTCATTCCCTGGATGTGGATCTCCTTATTTGTTTTTTTGTTTGTAATTGAATGTCAGACTCTCGGGCTCTATTTGCCTGTTTACACAGGTGGAGCACTGTGTGTTAACAAGAAATCTCTTCAGGGATTTTTGTGCTTCTTCTGTAAAGACAAGACAGAATTTGTTATTCTCTCTGTTTGTAAATGACCACTCATTTGCCCAGCAGATTAATTAATGACAGTCTGAAACAAAAGTGAATTTCTGGTGCTGGCCTGTTCTCAATGCACTGTGTTGTGTGCTATCAAATATTGCTGCATTTCATCCATAATTTTCTGACACGGCAAAAAATTTCTAACCAAACCTTATGAGTTTGATCTCCCATACTTGTACAAGAAGAAATGTTTGTTCAGAATACACATACAAACTCTTGGTATTTTCAAAATCAGAGGGAATTAAGGAGATTATCACTTTTCATTCAGTGGAAAGGAGTGCAAATTAAACTCCTAGATGATAATGTAATATAAAGTCAAGCAAATTGATTTTGAGGTCAGTTTCTGAATTACTCATAACATTAACTCTCAATCTCAGCACTTTTCCTGTTAATAAGCAGAATTCATATTTATTTCTTTTTAACAGATAAGGGTTTATAAATCAAATATTAAAAAACAGTTTTTGAAATATCTGGATGCTCCAAAGCATAATCATTGCAAAAGTGCTTTCGAGTCAAAATACCAATTATATGCTAATAATAACAATCTATCAGTGTTATTATATATGTTTTGGATCAATTTTGTCATCCTGCTGAAGCTTCAGAAGAGTTCTCAAAGTGGAACTAAAAAATGGTCCTACACTAAAAACCTGCGACGCTGAATATGGAAAACTGTTCACAGGCTCAAATATTTCTTACTTGTTAAATTGCAGTGAAACCTCTAGTCAACTGCAAGGTCAAAAATATCTGACATTTTAAGAAAATCAAAGCCAAGACACAACCTAATCAACATCTTTCTAAAATTTAGTAGCAATATCTAGAGCTCTATCTGTAATTCCCAGGAAAAACTGCTGCTTTTCTCAGGACTACAGCCCAAATATTTGGGATTATATCTCCTTCTATGATGCATCAAAATGGTTTGGAATTTTTTTCCTTAGTTTTGAGACTTTCTTGGTGTTTCATTGCTGAATTTCCATTACAAAGGTGTATAGAACAGCTCTGGATGTGCAGCCCAAGTTTTCTGGAGTTTCAAAGTGAAATTGATATTTTTTGCTTTCATTTTTACATGACTTTCAATCTCATCTTTTGGAAAGACAAGTGAAAATAGAAGTGATTTAAGACAGCTGAAGTTTTACGCTAAACCAGATATTCACTTTTCCTTTTTTCAAACACCCTTCACCCGAATTCTTCTTGTGGTTGATGGTGAACACACAAAATACCATTATCAACAGCAACTGTGATGGTAGCCTTGTGGATTCTCTGCTCAAGTTTGCAAGTTATAGATTTTTAATTAAAACTTTCTGTTTTTTAAGAACTTTAATATTACAAGTCGCCAATGAAGAGAAACCAAAATTATAGATAATTCAACTCACCTCAGCTTGGTTGGCCAATTGGATAAAACTAAAAGACCCTGAATATTCCAAGCACTTATTAAGAAGATCCTGAGAATTAGGGAATCATGAGAATTTTCACTCATCTTGGATGCCAGAAACAACAATTTTTGAGACACCACATAAAATGATCTATCTCTTAAGGGATACAACAGAAAATTTGAAATTCTGATCCCCTTGGACTAAATGTGGGCCTTACCACGGAATTCCAGATTGTCTAAATTCACTGCTGATTATCAAAGACTTGTTTGGAAAAATGGCGACCCTAAAAGTTCTCGTTCCATCATCTTCTGACTCTAAGGGGTAGGCAAGAAACATGAGATTCTGGCATTGAAAAAAATGCAAAGGGTTTTGCCCAATTTTTGCTGAAAAGTCCTCATTTGGTTTCAGGTGAAATGGTGCACCACAGAGATAAAATTAATTTGCCCCAAGCCCCATCCAACCTGGCCCTGGACACTTCCAGGGATCCAGGGGCAACCACACCTTCTCTGGGCAACCTGGGGAAGTCCCCACATCAAGAAACATCCCCAAAAAATTTCAAAATGCTGATTCTAGACACAAAATTGACCGTCTTAGGAGTTACATGTTCAGATGAGTGCGCAGAGTTTGTCAAACATCAAGCTTGAGAGGGAAGGTTTCTGAAACACCAACAATTAGCTCAGTTTGTCCATCTCATTTAAAGTCCTGATCTTAGCTTGGAATGGCTGATGTGAGTCAATACTTTGATGGAGAGATGGCATTTGTTCAATTCAAATGACACCCATCAGGCTGACTTCTGTTCTAAAGCTCCCAGAGGTTAATTGAACAGATATGAAGGATAAGCCAGTCTGAAATTGCCTCCGCTCTGCCTCAGAAGTGCTAAGCCTTTGGACTTAATTTAAGACTCCTCTCTTCTGTGCATTAGACTGAGTCGTGTAGAAAGTTTAAAGGAGGAAATGTTAATAAAAGACAGCTTAATTGTAAAATTTGCATATGGTGGGGAGTTTCAGTGCAACAGAGTTTCATGGTATCTCTATCAATGAGACTGGGGTATTTCTCTACTAAAATAGCAATTCCTGCTGAGCTGGAGAGTTGGCTGGAGACAAACCCAGTGAGGTTCTTCCAAGCAGGGCATGGGCAGGAACAACCCCAGGGCCAGCAGAGCTTGGGGGGACCTGGGGGTGCTGCTGGGGACAAGGTGACCGTGAGCTGGCAGAGGGTCCCGGGACCAGAGGGGCCAGGGTGTGAAAAATGCCAATCACTTGTTTTTAAAATTTTAGATGTTTAATAGTAATATGGTTATAAAAATAATAACATCGTTAGAGTAATAATAATTCGGACAATTTGGATTAGGACAATATGAGACAATAAAAACAAAGAGTTATAGACATCCAGGTACTTTTTTCTGGACAAAATAAGCCCAAAAAAGGACCCACATGAAGAGAGGAGTAACCCTTAAAAACAATAACCTGTTGCATATTCATACACCTCATTCATGATGCATAAATTCCATTCAAACACAGGATTCTGTCTGGGCAGTGTCAACTTCTTCCTCTGAATCCTGACGGCGTCTTCAGGGCTGAGCAAGGCAGGAAGAAGTTTGTTTCTTCTGATAATGGGGCAATAAATTGTCTTTTTCTGAAAGATTTAGGTATCCTGCAGCTGCTATCTCACTGTGAGTCCTTTCTTTAGAAAAAAAGTATCCCACATAGCATAGTTTCTATTTTAGCCTTATGTTATAACCTAAAACTAGATTTAACACAGGACTTAAGAGAATGAATACAGCATAACTTTCTAACATAGGACCTATAATATTCCTTTTAACATTCCCAAAAAGCCAATCATAACATTAACATTTTTCACAAGGAGGACCCTGGGGTGCCCCGAGGGTGGGAGCGGGTGAGGGAGGGGCCGCTGCCCCGTGCCCTGCCCAGCTGGGGCTCCTGCGCAGGGCTGGCTCCAGCCCTGGGCTCCTCAGCACAGCCCAGCACACAGCAGCAGCTGCTGCACAGGCTCCAGGGCAGGCACACAGAGCCTTTGGGCTCTGCAGCATCTCTGGGCTGGGCACAGCCTGCGGGAGCTGGGCTGGCCAGGCTGCACAAGGGAGCCCTGACAGGGCCGGGAGAGACGTTCCCGAGTTTCCTTCATTTGCCTCACGATGGCCGCGAGGGCCCTGAAGGCCCCGTCAGGAGCCCGGGCCTGGCTGAGGGGGACGTTTGCTGGATGTTATCCCAAGTGATTGTTTGCAGGGGTGCTGGCTGTGCCTGCCCAGAGCACTGCTTGGAACAGCTTCTGATGGATGCTGGCTTGTCCTCACACGCTGCCCCTGCCCCACAAGCTCTGACTGGGTGCCTGGGCCTCGCTCGCTGCGCCTGCCCCACACACTGAGAGCTCTCAGCACAATGGCCCAGGAATCTTCCCCACCCTTTGGCCAGATGCTGCTCCTTTGGATTGAGACTGTAGAAAGTGGAGCTTTTGAGATGGCTCTGGTGAACTGCCACGCCCGACCCCGCTGGCCCCAGCGGATCGTGCCAAGGGGATGCCATCAATGCCCCCCAACATCTGCAGGGGCTGCCAGAGCACGGGCCGGGCTCTGCTGGGTGCTGCCAGTGCCAGCAGCAGCAGCAGCGGCCATCAAAGGGCGGGCAGCGAGGGGCAGGGCAGCAGGAGGGAGAACTTGTGTGCATGGAGGGACAGCAGAGCCCTGGAACAGCTGCCCAGGGAGGGCCTGGAGTGTCCCTGTGTGGAGCCATCCCAGCCCCAGCTGGGCACCTTCCTGTGGCATGCACCAGATCATACCCAGACACCCCTTCCTACCCCAAACTTTCTGTCATTCTGTAATATGAAAGGGAAAGTGTGATATCATCTCATTATTTCTTTTTTTTTCTATTATGATCCTCAAAATTAAAATCACAAATACTTTAATATCGACTTAGAGAGGGTCTATAATGACCTCCATCTCTACTTCACTAAGAACCACTTGCCGACTTTTTGTTTTAGATGCAAAATAATTAAGGTATGCTCACTCTTTGCTTCATTCTGGAGGTAATTATGAGGCACTTTGGAACTTTTTTGTAGGGCATTATGCTCAGTTTTGCAAAATAGCAGGCTATGTTGGAAAAAATGAGCAAAGTTAAGCCTGCTGTGATTTTTTCCCTTTCTGCAAGACCAAATAAAGTTAGATTTATCTCCAGATTGTAGCAGACTTGTGATAAAGACAATATAAGAAGACAGTGTAAAGTGCCTTGTCAAAGAAAAATATTGTATTAGTTGGAAAATAAGATGATTTTGCAGGGAGTGTGGCTGCAATCCTATCCAAGATTGTTTCATGTTTACTGTGAGAGCTTCTTTGATTGATTGCATTTCAGCACTTTTCAGTTTTAGGAAATTTCACATTACTCTTGTTTCTAAGATGACAGGAAGTATATCATTCTATGTTTCTGCAGTGGTTAGTATAAGCTGCACAAGTATGTATCTTTTTTTTCCCCTTTAGGTTTGACACCAAAAAGAGAGCTCATGCATTTCAAGAGAATAAAAAAAAAATAGAAATAAATAAATTAAAATTCTGTTCAAAAAGGATTCCTTTAATTTGCCTTATCTAAAGGATTTCTCTAATCTAGAGATCATCATACAGCCTTGTTCCTCAAGTAACTTTTATTTTTCATTATCCTCAGTAAGCAATCCTGAATATTTCTGTTTTACTGGGAGTGAAACCAAAGATCTTTCTGGACATTTTTCAGTCAGAATCAGCATTGAAGTCACTGCTCAAATGTATTTATAGGTCATAACACTCATTGTGCTGAAATTAATCGTAATTTTATTTGCCTGCTCTTAAATTGTATTTCCTCTTCCAAATTTTATACCTTCCAAATTGGCAAAATGAGAGCAAAATTGCAAACATGAAGACGAGTGCTTTTGTTTATTTGGTGTTGTTTGGGGTTTTCATTATTATTATTATTATTATTATTATTATTATTATTATTATTATTATTATTATTATTATTATTATGTGAATGGTAACCCCATGGTTCACCTGGCTTTTGTGGCCTGGGTACATAAGAAAGACAAATCAACCAAACAGATGAAAATTAATTGCAATGCTTGTACTTGCTGAGTTATTCCATCAGTTTTGTCCCATTTCTAATGAAAAGTCATTTTCACCCTGAAATCTCAGCAAAATGTCAACAGAAAGTGAAAATTTTCTTGCAATATTCAGTGGCTTCCAGGAAATATTTCATACATATTTAAATATTTACATTTTTAGCTGTAAATGCCATAGTCTTATATCCCTTAAGTCTGCTTCAGAATTATAAAATACAAAATACATGGGATTTAGAATTTAAAATATCCAAACTGTTTTTTGTCATACAGGCTCTTTGGTTATGGACAGCTCACTGGAAATCAAAATTTTTGAATCTCTCCACAATGTTTGGAAGTCTGCTCTGGAATTTTTGTTTCTGGATATAATTTTGTTTTGAATTGATACTGGCTTTGTTTTATATCGTGTTTTAAAATGTTTCTGAAGGATTTTCATTTATTCATTTTTATTTATTTATTTTTAAAATTTATTTATTTAACACTATCATTTTAAACTGATTCAGTCTGCTTTGACTTCTACTGATAACATCATCAATGATGCTGTAGAATAAAAGCCGTGAAGTTTTAAATTTTTTTTTATAGCATTAAGCTTTTTGGCATCTGGCCTTCCTGCAGAAGTAAATTGCCTTCTACAACTTAAAAAGGCAAAAGAAAAGGGCTCCAAGATAATGCTAATGAAAAGGGATTGTGGTGGTTTGACCAGGAAGAAATGGGAATTCTGGGAGGCTGTGGTCAAACCAATGGATGCTCAGAGTTTGATATTGGCACCTGGTGTGGCCAGTGGGGTCTGGATACACCTCCGAGAATACACAGGGGTTAAAAGCAGAGCTTCGGCCCTGAGAGGCCTCTTGGGACGTCGAGGCGAAGAGGTCGGATCTCCCTCCCATGTGCAGCCGCTGCTGCTGGGCGGGGGAGGGGCAGCCATGCGGTAGGCCGGGGCCTGGACAGAGATGGGGGTGAGAAGGCCCTCGAGGATGGAAGGGTGGAGGAACAGCCCCAAGAGACAGCCCTCAGGCAGCCATTCCTCCCCCAGGAGGGAGAGAGAGGGAGAGTCGGCGTCTGAATGTGATAGCAGCCGGCCCAGGAGGAGAAGGGGGGAGAAGGGTGCAGCCCGGCCGGCCGGAGCAGCAGCGCGTGTGGGAGTGCCGGAGTGCTTCGGGACAGACAGAAACTGAAGTTTTAACCCCTTTCTTTCATGACTGGGGCCTCGCAAAAATGCTGATCCTCCTCGGAGCTGAATAAAAAGGGAGATAAGAGATGAGATGAGACAAGGACCTGGCCCTGTAGAGATGGCTGAGTGGAGAGAGAGAGAGATGATTGGAGTGGCCTTTTGGCTGGATTTTTCTTGTGTGGCCATGGACTCAGTTTGTTCCTGTGACGCAGAGACTGCACGTGGGGGGAGCAGTGCCTCAGAACCAGGAGGGTTCAGTGTGGGGACCCCTCGGCCCCAGGTAGTTGGAAAAATATGGGGGGAACAGATGTCCCAAAGCAGAGACTGTGCCTTTTTGGAGTGAGACAAGGCATCCTTAAAAGACAGCCCTAAAAGCAGCTCTGGTCCATGCACAGTGGTGAGAGCACTGAGCATGGAAGGAAGATGTCACAAGCGGCAAAAGGACTTTTCCGGGCGGTGCCGAGTGACATTGGAAGCACACGAGGTTTCAGCGTGTTTCCAGGGAAAGCCTATGGAACAAGAAGGACTCCTTTCCTCTTCATGAACTGCAGTTTGAGTATACTAAAGGGTGGTGCCAGGCTGGGCAGTTGGTGATTTGGGAGAATGTATCGGATTGAGAAATTCTGGTAGTAGTAGAGAAGAAGAAAGTGGTTTTTGTAAGGTTTTCAATTTTTTTTTCTCTTTTCCTTATAGTTTTTCCCTATTTTCCTGTAGTTTAGGTAATAAAGTGTTCTTTATGTTTAAGCTGGAGCCTGTTTTGCTTATTCCTGGTCACATCTCACAGCAGACACCAGAGTGAGAGCATTTTCATGGGGGCACTGGCTCTGTGCCAAGCTCAAACCATGACAAGGATATATATTATTTTTATATTTGCTACTACTATTGGTTCTTAAAATAACTATTACAAGGAGAGTAATTCTTAAATACAATCCAGTTGCTATGTAAATGGGAAATGAGAAACTTTGTCGCTTGCAATCAGAAAAAAAGAAAAAAATGAAAAACCAAAGAAGCAAAAAAATCCGCAAAAAAACACCCCAAAATCCTCCCAAAAAACCCAAAAAGGACTTCAACCCTGCAGTAACAGAGAGCATTCACACCAGCCTGCTTTTCACAGGGGAATTTCCAAGTTATTGACTATTCTTGATGATTTTTCTATGTTATTGACTGTGCTTGATGATTTCATTGTTGTGTCTTATGGTGCTGGAATTCTCCAGTGCTAAAAGAAAACTAAAAGGCAGTTAAAAACCTTTATACCATTTTTAAAAATACATAAGAAATTGACAACATGATGAAGAATGAACACCAGCTAGATAACTTCTCTGTTCCTATTGTAATTGGTAAAAATATCTTAATTTGACATTTAGAAATACCTGTTTTTCAAAGCTCTACTCTATCAATATTTTTTTTCATGCTTTCAAAATAATGGCTTGGATGTCAATAAATAAATAAATAAATAAATAAATAAATAAATAAATAAGCCCTTCTCTTACTACCTTTTAAGTTACCCAGAGATGTCCTTGTTTTATTCTTTTTCCTCAGCAGCATGTTTCAAGTTTGCTGCTCTTCTTAGGCACCATGTTTATACCCTAACATTTTATTCTCCAGAAAGAGCAAAATCCACAAATAAATAAAATTGTTTCATTTTGGTGATAATTTTTACCACTCTACCACTCTTATGCTAATGTTAAAGCAGGTTTCAATCTAACTTTTCAGTCCTGTATTTGGCCATCAGTTTTATTCATGGTCTAAAAAAAGCTGCCTTCATACTGTCTATATAAAATTTTTCAGGGTAGAGGGTGAGGTAATAGGACCCTTTTCTCCCTTTTCATTTTAACTTTTGTTTTTGTTTTTTTTTTTATTCTAGGAAGCTTTAAAAAAGCCGAGTCAGGAGCAAGGCAGAAAGGAAAACTCTTTTTATTTATGATGTCTCTGATCCTTCTTGATGCTCTAAGTTGTTGGATTAATATTATGGGAAAAGGTGCTCAAGGCAGTGAAAGAAGCAAATATTCTTGCCCTAATCCCAAAAGATGCTGAACAAATTTTGGAAGAGAAATATACATGAAACGGCAATTTCTATCAGATTCTGTATAAGGGAACTGTGATGGGCAAGGCTGAGGTGTTATTTATAACAGGATTGTGAGATAGGCTGTTTTACTTTTTCCCAAAAGACAAATCCTACTTACTGCTGTTCATGATATTATCTTTCTATCTCATGCATGACTTCTGTTTAATGTAAATGTGGCAGATTCTGTTTCTCAGTTTCTGATAAAAAGTAGAATTTCCACTGGGTAGATTAAAGAGTTCTGCTATCGTGTTTCAATATTACTTTCAGAGTCGAGGGACTGTGCTGGTCCTATCTGTAACCTGTTCTTTATTTAAAGAGAAATTCTGGCTGTCTGAAATCATGTTTTAGATCACTATAGCACCGCAGCAACATTAATTTGCACTTCTGGGTGAAAAATGAAAGACAACATTATACAGCATAATTATGCTGATGCCTCAGCTGAGCTCCAGCACATGTCCTGTGGGGGTTTGAGCATCAGAAGTCTGAACAAAGCTGGGTTGAAAAATAGCGTGGCTGGTCCCTTTCATTATGAGCTCAATTCCTGATCCTTGCCTCCTGAATGCACTGAATCTAATTCAGGATTTGGTTGACACGAGTGGTAATTGCTTACAGAGGCTGGGGATCATGGAACCATGACAGGAGGGAAAATGTTAATCCTTAAGTACTTTCTGAGCATTCCTGTCAGTGGATGGAAAAGGGCACCTCACCCTACTGAAGCCACAGAGATCTCTTCACTCAGGGAAGTTTAAAATAAATTTAAAAAAAAAAATAATTGAGATATTTCCAGAAAAAAACATGAAGTCTGATTTTCTTGAACTTTATAAATGTGGCTAAAAGTTAGGCAATGTTGCTTTCCATCCACTGCAGGAGTTAAAAGGATTCTGCCCCCTAGAGCTTTAAAAGATGACAAAATATTGTGTATGGCTGACTTCCCTCACTGTGTTCAAAGGACCATGCTGTATCAATATGTTCCTCCCAAGAGTCATTTTCTGTTCCTCCCAGAACTCATTTTCTCTCTGAGACCATTCATGAGACACCATTGCCCCTCCACGCAATTCAGTGCATACATGGACAAGATCAAGGTAAAAATACAGAGGAAGAATTCTGCATTATTTATGCTAATTTCAGATTTAGCAGTTAGACACTCAGAAAAATTCACTTTACTTCCCTGCTAAGAGAACTTGTCAGAACCTCGAGTGACAAATGCAGTCTTAATCTACTCTGAAGTAGATAGAAGCTTACCCTTGACTTAAAATATGATGAAAAATGTTTTCAATTTCTTTCTGTTTTGCAGTAGAATTCAGTAACTTACTGGAAGGTCCCACTAGGCATGTCTTTTCCTTTCATCAAGTCCCAGTCTTGCTGGTTTTAAAAGTATTGTACATTTTAGTAGAAGAATGTGAGGAATATCCAGTGCTTCTGGCTTTGTCAATAGTTGGGGAATGATTGAACAGAATCCAAGTTTTAAATATTTTCATTTTCATTTTATCACACTGTTTTGTTAAGAACTGACCAGAGAAACATTTCATGTTCAGCCCTCAGTATTTAATCCTCCCAAATCCTGAAAATGTCTCTTTTAATTGACTATTCAGTTAAAACACTTACAATTTTTATTTTGATTCAGTCACAAAATTATTTTTAAAAACCCCATAGTAATTATAATATAGTTTGAATATTCTTATTTGCAAGACAAGAAATGCTGGAAATAATCAACAGTAATTTAAAGACAATTCCTTTCTGGTGAATAAAAAGTTTGAAGTTATCAAAACATTCAACATGAATTTGTCAGATTCAGAGATTCTGGTGGTGACAGAAAATATGGAGGGCACTGTGTCTTTCTGAGCTGGGCTTGGGAACTTTAAGTTTTTAGTGTTTCCACATTATCAGGATTGTGGCAAAGGACAGCCCAATTGTTGAGAGGTTATTTGTTTCACTTGATGCTGGCAAAACTCTTTATCTTTATTTGAACTGAGAGGATACATGAAATAAAAGCTAAAATAAGTTATCTAAGTGAGCAATTAAGTGAAAATTCAGGAGCTATATAGGTAAAAATATCCTCATTGATGAATTTTCCACTCAGTCTGTCCCAAACAAAAGAGTAATATAACTATCATAAATATATTTTGTCAAAATGTATTAGAAAAAATAATTTCACCACATCTGAGATGCTGAGCTTTCTGTTTATCTACTCCAAAAATCAGACTCTAATTGGAAATACATTTTTAATACAATTACAGTCATATTGAAAACTCTATCTGTAAAATATTGAAGAGAAAAATTCTCACACTTTTCCATTTCATACTGATGAATCAGGGTTTAGGAAGCAGGCCTGAGTTTATTCACTCTATATTTTGGAAAGATCTATAAGCATTTATTAATTTTAATGGGGTTTAAGCATTTCCTTGGTTTGGAATACTTTACATTAAGAGTGAAAAAAAACCAAAACAGTGCACGTTTTCTGATCTGCCAAAAACAAAATGGAAAATGTTATTTATCTGGTCCAAAGAAAGGTTGAAGAATGACTAGAAGAGAAAAACATGTTCAAAACTATGACTCCTCTAAATACTTATCTGACAACATTAATGATAGGAGTACTATCTCTGCACCCTGAATTCCTGTGAGAAATAAGAAAATCAGGGAATTCTGAAAAGAATTTAAAAGCCATTTGTCACATTGAGAAAACAGCTTTGAATTTATCAGAGTACACAAGAACCAAAATCACCAGGCTGTGCGTTAGCACCTGGTGAGCAGCTGCCAAAGTGATTCTGTTCAAAAAGAAAAAAAAATGTTATTATTAGGGAGTGATTTTGGTACATTTGGTTCTCACTATGTGCTAGTGGACTTATTTAAAAATCCATCGGAAAAGCTTGTTCCAGGTCAGGAATCTGTCAACAAAAGATCTGAACGTGGAGAGAAGGAGTAGGAAATTATTTGACATTGTCCTGCTTAAACAGGTCTATTTCAAGAAGAGTCCAAACTTTAAAGAAAGCCTTGTGGCAGCCCTGTTTTCACAAAGATCTTCACCTTGCCTGAAGAAGCTGACAAAACAGGCTTAGCAGGATAATATATCCATTATGACATTTCTTTTCATCATCTGCAGCTCCCACTTTTCTCTTTCCCTGCTATCCTAAAACACCAGTGATGCAAAACCCTTCTCTGTCCTCACCACAGGCATCAAATATCCTGGGATCTTCTCCCCAAATCTGCTGCCCTTTGGCAAAGGTCACTGTGTCTAGCTCCTCTGTGCCCTTGCTAGGGAGAAATCTGCTTTTTTGGCAGTCTAGTATGGTGCATTGGGTGCCTGGTGGAGTGAGGGGAAACAAAACATTTGGTGGGAAGGGAAATGTGAACTCTCACCATGAAAACAGGCTGTGGAGTTGGAATGTGCAATGCCATTACAGGTAAAGTTATATTTTTGTGTCTCTGTCAGGGAAAATGTGAGGGACCACTCAGGGAAAACACAGTTCTTGATGAGAGAGGAAGTGGCAAACTGAAAACCAGTGAAATGTCACAGAGCTCTCACAGTGACATGAGTGGGAAAGGGTGTAAATTTACAACAGAGCACCTGCTTCCGCCGTCCCCAGATCACACCAGAGATGAATTCACGCTGTCACTCACACACAGGGTGAATTCCTGAGCCTCCCAGAGCTGCCAGGAGAGCTTTTTTACCTCCATTATGCCCACTGTGCTCCAAAATAAAGCTGTTTTTAGAAGGCAACACCCATGAAGGCGACATGTGAAACTGAACAACTGAAAGGAAAAGAATGGAACTCCCATTTCATCTCTGCTGGTTGTTATATTTGCTGTGATACTGCAGGGATGATTTTATCTTTCATCACAGCTCTATAACATCTTAAATATGAGACACCAAGCTTTGTGCCTTGCATTTTTACCATTAAGTCTTCTTGCACCAATCATTATTAAAAAAATTCTGAATATGAGAGGTTGTGAACTTAAATTATCAGCAAAAGTCATGAGAAAACTCTAGTTGCTTCGTTTAACTATTTGCACACACACATATGCTTTTTATTCATATAATAAATAACTCCTTCATAGTAATTTAGTGGCTTTTTTATTTCCATGTTAAAGTTTCAGTAATTTAATCATTCATTATAGCTCTAAAACAGGATGGCCACATCTCAAGGCAAGGAGATATAGGTTTATGGCACGCTAAAGGTCACTGAACAATTATTGGGGTTACTAATTGACTTTAATTTTTTATAGTTCTGTCAAAAAGTTGTATTGCATATGTGGCATGCATGCTGTATAAAATGATTTAGCTACTGGATCACTTTCAAAAGCCTTAAAAGAAAACACTGTCTAGACAAAGAGAGGACTATAAAATGGCCCTGCAAGATTATGGTTAAGGTTTAATGACATGCTTTCTACACAGTATTGCAACCAAAAGAAAAGCAAATTAATGACATTAAGTTTGCTGTCACCTGGGAGAAGGGCTTTTTACATTTCACACTTTGCTCACTCTTTTATTTGAGTAGAATGTCTTAAAATAAATCAGAACTGAGCCAAGAAAATTTGACATTGTAACTACAGTGTGCTGCTAATAATACTAAATAGATAAAACACAAAATAGAAAAGGAAAACCACATTCTTTTAATCTTGGAACTACTTTTGTGCTTGCTTGTTTGTTTCCCATCATGATTTTGTTTAGGTTTCTCTTACAGCAGATAATAAAAGATTAATTAAATAAAAATGGTCCAGATTACAATACTGTTACTCAAATGGGACAATATTGTATTTTAAAAGTGGTTCAGGTTCCTTTAGCTGGATTATTCCTACAGCACATTACTTGTTAAATGGAATTGCTTCTTCTTAGCTTTGCTTTACGTAGGTTCATGTCCTCACTTTCACACACAAATAGCTTCTAATTTTGGTAGGATTCATGATTTTAGGTACCATGAGAGTACCTAAAATCTGTGCCTAAAAATTGTGTTTTTAGGCTCATTCCAACCACTGAAAGGTGACTCTGTCCGGACTCTGCAGAAGAAGAAATGCATCAAATCTTGTTTTTTTATGGCCTGCAAATCTTAAAACATGATTTGGAAGGAAAAGATGGCAGGGTTAGAGGGCAGGAGGAGCAGAAGGATGATACTCACCCCAGCCTGAACGAGCCCAACCCTGTCTGACATCAGCTCAACTTGAAACCTTCCAACCCATTCAACTGTCTGGCTTTGCCTGAACAACCCAAGCTTTATAAAAAATTTAAAGGTCTTTTTCTTGCCCTGAGGTGTTAGGGAATGTTAAGAGCTCGACTTTTTCTGCCTCTACAGATTGGATAGCAGGTTTGTGTAAAGTTTTATGGGTTTGTAGTTAATAACCTGAGAAAAAACTTGTCTGCATTACAGGACTTAGACTTCCAGAAAAACAGAAGCAAGAAGGGTTTGAATGTAAGATGGATTCAAAGCTGATGAATTAAAAGCTGACAACTTAATCTTTAGAACTGTTTTATCTTGATCTGACCAAAAAAACCCTAACCAAACCCAACTCAACTCAACCCAAACCAAACCAAACCAAACCAAACCAACAAAATCTTCTCTAAAAAGGGCACACTACTAAATTAATATCTACATCTGTAAATAATACTATCCCCCAAAACTGTGTTTCACAGTATAAGAAACATGAAATAAAACTTTTTAGCACCGTGGATTTTAATATTGCAGGCACAATATTTTCAACAAATGAAACTTTGTTGGGAAACCAACCTGCAAGTGAAAGTTTAAGGCAGAGCACTCAGGATAGAATCAAAAACCAGAATGAGTTCTGAAAATGAGTCAAGCCTAGCTCCTTTCTGCATGCACTGAAAGGATTAAACATTCTGCACTTTAAATTATACAGGCTCGTAAATTCAGCCTTTACTGATCTGACAAACACTTCTGGGCTGTGGCTGTTCCTGGAAGTTTTACTCATGGAACGCCACGAGGAGGGTTTGAAGAGCTGCCTGCATCAGGAGAGGGGAGGATGGAGTGCCAATGAATGATGGAGGAAGCCAGTTTGTGAAATGGAAAGTGAAAACCTGTACATGTCTGCAGTGTGACAAATCGTGCCACTTGGCAGGCAAAACATGTGATTTTCAGTAAAGCAGATATAAATATATAGACTTGGGTAACTTTTGATGGAGCTGGAGCAATAACAGCTGCATTTCTAGCATGAGTGTGAATGGCTTCTCATTAAGCCTAGTCCATTAGCAGTAGTACAACAATTTTTTAAATTTAATTCACATTAATCATGTAACACACCACATTGTGATGTGTTTGATGTGCTCTTCAGTTTTTAATTTAGATTTTCAATCCATTTATCAAGGAAGACCTCAATTCAAAGTGAGTATTTCTTTTCTGAAGTAGAAAATAGTTTTTGTGAATTAGAAGTCAGCCCTTAGAGTTTTTTTGGACCTTTATTTTGAAACGTACTCTAGAATTTTTCTTCAATTATAAAAACAAAATTATTTTAAAAAATCAGACTGACATTCAAAAGCACAAATTAATGAAAAATACGTGCACCAAAGTAATGCATGAATAATGAATATTTAATGGTAGCTCTTTGGATATTGGTTTCTTGATATAGGTCTGTTTTTAAGGCTGTGCTGCTATTTTCAGTTCTCAAAATTTGCTGATTAATATTTCTTGCTCGATTGAGTCAATGGTCAAAATGTAAGCTAATAGGATCATAAGCTCTTGGATTCATTTTAAATCATGATTAATAGAAGTTATATACATGCATAAGAGAATCAATTTGTGAACTCTTAATGGATCATATACATTTAGTCCTAACTTTGTTTTTCTCCTTCAAGGAGAAAATATATTAAAGCCACTTAGGGTCAATTCTGAATCTTTAAGTATATCTCCAAAGTAGATAAAATGCCACTTCCCTTCAGAAAGATTTGAGATGAATCATTGTGGAGCTAGATCAAGCTGATAAGCAACAATTAGAGAATTTTTTGCCCTCAGAGCATCCAACACCCTGTCTGGTTTCCTATTCATCTGGAGAAAGGGAATTTTCTCTGCACCACAAAATGACAGGTTCTCCTGAGCATCCCTCCATGCTCAGTGAAGTGTCACTGACATATTTTATGAAAATCCTTTCGCTAGGATTTTTCTCCTGAGAAGGTGAGAAGCCTCAGAAAAGAAATGTAAACAATGACTATCTGCTGGCTGTGGAATGTGGTCTGGAGATGATTCACCAACAGGTGCTTCTTTGTTGGTCTCACATGGATTGTTTTTACTTGATGACCAATCATGTTCCAGCTGGGTTGAGGCTCTGTGCAGTTCATTCCTTTCCAGCCTTCTGATGAAATCCTTTCTTCTATTCTTTTAGTATAGTCTTAGTATAGCATTTTTAATATAATATATTATCATAAAATAATAAATCAGCCTTCTGAAACATTGAGTCAAGATTCATCTCTTCCCTCGTCCCCAACTGGAGACCCTCAAACACCACCACAGAGAAGCTTCCATGGGGTGAAGATCTTGACTTGTTATGGCTCAGGGTGTGCTCAGGCAGGACTGACTGTTCAAGCTCACTTTCAAGGATTAGAAGAGTTGGCTCTTCTTTCCCAAACACTGGGAAAACAGGGTTTCTTTGTTCTTATTTGGTCAGCAGGAGCAGGGAAGTTATTGTCCCACTCCTGAGGAACACTGAGTGTCCAGTTCTGGGCCCTCACTGCAGGGAGACATTGAGGGGCTGGAATGTGTCCAGGGCAGGGAACGGAGCTGGGAAGGGAATGGAGCCCCAGGAGAGGCTGAGGGAGCCGGGCAGGGGCTCAGCCTGGAGCAAAGGAGGCTCGGGGGGCCCTTGTGGCTCTGCACAGCTCCTGCCAGGAGGGCACAGCCGGGGGGAACGGGGACAGGAGCAGAGGGAACGGCCTCAGGCTGGGCCAGGGCAGCTCAGGGTGGGCACAGCAGGAATTTCCCCATGGAAAGGGGGCTCAGGAGCTGCCCTGGCACTGCCCAGGGGGGCTTGGAGTGCCCAGCCCTGCAGGTGGCACCTGGAGGTGGCACTCGGAGCTCTGGGATGGGGACAAGGTGGGCATGGGGCCTAGCTGGGACTCCATGGGCTGGGACCTCTGTCATTCTAGGTTTCTATGATTTTATTTTCCCTTTATTTAAAGAATCACAGGATCATTTAGCCTGGAAAAGTGCTATTCTTACCTTCTCTCTGTAAGTATCCTGCATTCATTTCTCCCAAGGACACAGTGAAAGGCACATCTTTGCTTTGACTCCCCACAGCAAAATTTTCCAGCTATGGTGTAGGCCTCTTCCCTACCATTTTTCCATATCTACCACTGTGATATTTTCTGAAAAATCCCCTCACCAGGATTTTTTCTCCTGAGAAGCTGGCAAGCTTCAGATTCTCCATGTTTTGCTGCTCTGGAATGTGATTTGGAGGATTGTTTACCCAGCATGTGAATTGTTTTTAATTAATGCCCAATCACAGCCAACTGTGTTGGACTCTGAGTCTGTTATGGGTTTTTATTATTCATTCTTTTCTAGATTTCTGATGTCTCCTTTCTCTTTCTTTAGTATATTTTTAGTATATAATTTATTTTAATATAGTATCATAAAATAATAAATCAGCCCTCTGAGAACATGGAGTCAAATTCTCATCTCTCACCTCGTCCTGGGGACCTCACAACACCACACATAACAGTTAAAATCCAGTAAAACAAGAAATATCTAATTTTGTTATAATGGCAACAAGAAAAAAAAAATAAATTAAGCAATAGCTTGATCCCTTTAAAATTGTTAACTTTTGCTTGAATTCACAGTCTGTTCTTGCAATCTGACAATCAGACCTTTAAAAAGGCAGAACTGGGTCTGATAACTGAAAAAATCAATAGCAGGTTTCCTGCTTTTATCCGTATGAGACATTCAATTCATCTGTTTAATTCAGTTTAATTTATAACATTAATGAGGCAGTTTCTGAAGGACTACAGGAAAAGTGGATGATTTGCATTTTTATTTACTTGACAAGTTACAGTCTTTATCCTCTTCAAATTCTTTTCCCACTTGAGAATATCAACCCTTAATTACACATCTAGCTAATAACAAAGATAAAATCACATGTACTGGACTTATGTCTTTTAGAAATGGGGGGAGTTTCTAGCACTATCACAAGATAGCAGGTTTTTGGTAGTCTCTTTATTAGAACTTTCTAAATAATTCTATAAAAACTCTTTGCAAAAGAAAAAAAGAGGTCAGTTAAAAATGTTATTAGAATAGCTCAAAATTGTTTTTTACTCCTTGCTCCTCTTAAGAAAATTCTGTAACTTTAAGTCAATTAATCACTGTTACTACTGATGATCTAAGAACTGAAGAAAGCTTAGGTACCTTTAGACACCCTTACCTTTAGAAGTAGGGTAATATTTCCTAATTTCTCTCATATTTCCTGCAAATTGCTGCAAAATATTTAATCTTTTGGATTAATAATTCAAAAGACAATATTCTGCTCTCCTTAGATGTTAAATAAGAAATTAATTTTCAAGAACCTCTTTATATAAAGAACTCATTATATAAATATTTTTATAGTGGGGTAAACTATGATTTGTACGATAGTATTGTAAAGATAACTTTTTGCTCAAGATAATTTTTTTTAAATGTGAAAGTTGAAAAATTGCCTTTGCAAGTGCACTGCAGTTTCTCCTGTTATTTTGTAAGACAAAAATATTTTAACATTTCCAGAATAAAAAAATTCTATATTTCGCTCCTCTTTTGAGTTTAAAGAAACTTTTGGTTTTGCTCTTAAGTTGGTCTGGTCTTTTATCAGAAGAGTAAACAAATTAGATATTTACTTACGGAATCTAAGCAATTACTGACTGTTGTGGTATGTGGCAGTTTGGAGGCTGGTTTCGCTAGGTATATCCCACTAACTGGATATTATTATTGTTATTGTATTTGTGTTGTTTTTTCCTTCGTTTTAATAGAAAATTTACTTCAGGCCCCACAACATAAGGTTAAACTCTAGCTTCACTCTCAGAGGGAGCAATAATTTAGGTAGTGATAATTATCTTGCCAAAAGTGGTCATCAAAGGTAAATGAAGACATTTAGCCAATAACTGGATTTACAAATCCAACTTCCTGTCAGCGGAATTTCATGGTGTTTCAGTTCAATGTGAAATAGAGATAGTTATCTTTAGCCCCATATTTTTAATTAGGTTATTCAGTCAAGCACAGTTAAAATGCCAAGGACATATCATGTGTGCAGGTACATAAATTATGCAAGTTTATTTAAAATAAAAAAGCACATTTAAAATATTTCAAGATATGTCATGTTTAGATTTAGGGTTTTTTAATTTTAATTTACTAAATATTAATTTCTGAGTCAATATTTGATTTTATTTTCTTATTCTACTTTGTTTTCCACTCAAATGAAAGAGAGAGATCATTGATTTTTCTCCAATATTATTTTTTCCAATATTTTAACTTTGAAGCATTGATTAATTTCCAATGAATTTTTAGGTTAAATTAGAGATTTTTCAAGGTTTTGATAGAGAGCAAAACAAGAAAATTTCTTGAAAACAAGCTAAAAACCAAAATAATCCAAACCCCAATTTACATGTCAGCTATTGTATTGCTATCAACCTTAAAGAAGGCAACTGATTTCAGAATTTCACTGTCTAGTGACTCAGAAGGAAAAAAAAACCTCAGGATTTTGTGATTTTTTGGTTTTTAAGGCTTTTATTTTTGATACAGAAGTTTTTTGAAGAGCATTAAACTCTCTACTGCTCATTACTTGGTCTTAAAATTGACATATGCGATATACATTACAGTGTGATTTCTTCCTATTTATAATTTGCTCACATGACTGCCATTGGATTTCTGAACTGAGTCCAGATCCACTGTAAATGAATCTATTTATAAAAAGATGAGTTTAGCTCTCAAAGTCTGCGCAGCAGGATGTGACTGAAAAAATACTTTAACAGAGTCATTAGCAGTAACGTTTCTGATAATCTGTTGTGACAATATTTTCTTGGCCAATGATATACAAAATAAAGCAACATAAACTCATTAATAAGAAAATAATCTTTGGATTTCATGTTATTTCTAAGAGTTGAAAAAATACCCCATTGAGATCTCATTCAAAAGCCAAATTTTAGCTCCTAAATTTAGCTAGAAGATAGAACAACTTAAATTTTTCCAAGAGAAAGAAAGGTCTTTCACAATTTATTTTTCCTCCAGCACAGGTGTCTTATAGGAAAAAGATATTGTTTTCTGAATGTTACTTAGACCATTAATTTTGCATTTGGCTAAAGATAAAACCTATGTGAATACATTTCATATTTTGGAGATTTAGTGATATTAGAAAGGATTGCCAGGACATTTACTCTGAGATATTTTTTATCCTATAAGAGTCAGACTGCATTTTTCATGAGTGACTGATAGATACATGTGTGATCTTTTCCTGGGGTTTTGCTGGTTTTCTTCTTGTTTCTGTGAAGAACAATGAGAAAACTAATCGAGATTAACCTCAAAATGGATATCTGAAAATTAATCTGAAATGTGGGGGTGAATTTTGATTGCCTTCTGAAAAGCGTGGGTTTGGATTATCATCTCATGCTCAATATACAATATCTCGGTATTTGGATAAAGAAAAATGTGTTCCTCTGGTTTCCATGATAAAAATGTGAAAGATTAGATGTACAGATGTATAGTCATGGGATACATTCCTTATTATCTCTCCTGACAGATGTAAAACCATTTCTCTGTTGTCTCCAGGAGATAAGTTCTAATTTGAAATTGCCTGATTGCCACTAAATTCCTCACTGGTTCCAAGAGTCACTTATTGCTACAGGGAATACCAGTATGACCTCATTTTACACATTTTTTATTACATCATAAAATAAATTTATTCTATTTTTTTAAGGTATGGTAGGCCAGTACTGGGCGCCAGTTTGTTGTTGAGTCCCAAATGCATCTTTTTTTGTAGGAGAAAGTTTTGGCTTTTAGGGTTGTGAATGCATCTTTATGTCTTTACCTGTCCTTGATCTTTGGGTTTTTTCTCATAGGAGTGATTATTTTTTCCCTTCTGAATTATTAGACTGCTGATTGTCTTCTTATCTCTGCAGAAAAATGACAAATATGAGAAAGATAGTTCTTCACTTAGATTTTTTTTGCTTGTCACCTTTCTTTTTTCATGTTTATGACATAAAAATCAACCTCTTACTAGTTTATGTGGATTAAATTGTTTGAGATGCTTCAAAAAAACTATCTAAAATTCCAACTCTCTGAGGTCTTAGCCGGCATTGTAGGAATGATAAGAAAGAAATAATAGTAAAAATTAATTTTTAGACCTTGTAGTGTTTTACAAAACAAAGTTATATAATTTCAAACATAGATATACATATTTGTATGGATGCATAAATCTTGCAATGCCTTTGAAACAGAACCCCTAAAACAGGGTTTAGAAGCATATTGTTGCACCATCTAACACTCAGTTTTTTAATCTGATTGTGACAGTGGCACACAGTGACATAACTGGGTATCAGCTGTGAAAATGTTCACTCTTTTATTTTATGGGAAAAAAAGAAGAAGTTTCAGCCATCTTTAAAGATCATTCAAATAACTTGGCTGAAAACTGAAATGAATGATGCTTTAAAATTATAGGTAAATCATTCTGAAAATAAAATTATCCAGAGAAATTTAAGGTTGGAGAAAAAAATTGAAGCTTTTCCCCGCTGCCATACTAGAAAATCAATGTGCGATATAATTCAAAGAATAAGACTGAACATGGGGGTTTTTTCCAAGAATATTGTTTTCCTGTTTTATTGCAGAAAACAGAATTTTGTCTACTATTTGAAAACACAGTACCACTGCCCCTTCCTGAAACAGAGCAGTAATTATGCCTCGTCCTAAACATTACCAGGAGGTTGTGACACGGGCATTGCACAAACACCATGACTGAATAAGCAGAAAATACATTTTTAGTTTCAAATCCCTTTCTCAAGTTGTTTCTGTAAGAAAAAGAACTCATAAGAGGGAAAACCCCCAGATTTTTCTGTTTGAATTTGGGGACAAAAACTGGAAAAGGAGTCAGTAAATCACTCTATCTAGCTCTGTGCTTGGTATGCAAAATTTGGGTTGAGAATAATTCCCAATAAAGAGTGGGTTTGGTTTTTTTACATTTCCCTAGAAGAACAGTTCTTATAACTCTTAGTAATTGAATTTAAAAAAAAGAAAAAAACAAACAAAACCCAAAACAACAACAACAAACAGATGTTCTTTATTCAACTAAACTTATTTTCCCAGGAGAAATATTGTTGTATATATACCTATATCCAAGGCATGTAGGCTTTCACACGACCCATTAAAAATTATTATTGACTTTGGGTAGAAATGTAGAGTCATGACCATTTCTCATCACTAAACTTTTTATGTCTACTGCAAAACAGGTCTTGAGGTGGGTCATCCATGTAAAAGTATATTTTATTTATAGCTTTAAAAAATAACTAGTTTCACTGCACTCAGATAATCCTAATACTTTCTATGACCTTTGTAAATGTGATGGTTTCCAAGCCTCATTCAGATACATCCATGAGTAATGGCCCACAGGAGGTCATGCTCCAGATCCCTGTATGTCATGGCTGCACAATTAAAAAAAATCTAAAATACATGAGGAAAGTACTGTCAGGCCACCAAAAACAGTCTTCTTAACTGGAAAAACAGTAATTTTCTAAAATAATAGGAAGGTATATATTTATGTATGTGAGCACAGAGAAAATGGATAAAGAGCAGTGGAAAAAAAGAGTTGATTCATCTGCATGTGTGGAACAGTGAAAAGTACTAAGTTGCAATAAAACATTTTTATCATTGTTTAACAGTAAGGTCTGTTACCATAAACATCTGGGAAAATGTTTTTTGACAGCAATGTAGAGGTAATTGTAAAGAAAGTTATGTTTAGCCAAAAAATCTACACAGGTTGTCAAAACTGCTGGCATGTCTTGTGTCTCCTAGCTAGAAGATATGTTGGGGTTGTTTTTTTGTAGGTAGGAATACCTTGATATATTTTAGCATTTTGCTTAAAATCCTTAAATACAATTTAAATTCACATTTCAAAATAAAATAACGCCATCTTGAATGCCAGTTTTAATTTCAAAAATATTCAAACACACAGTAAAAGAAACAGTTTTGGAAATCGAAGTCCTTTCACAGAAAAGATTTTTTTTTTCCTACCATAGATTGAAAGTATGGCTCAGGACAACCATTCTACAAAAATAAAAAGTTTCAGATACTTCTTTGTGGCTAATTTTTACCAATGGAAGACCACTTCCTATGATTTCTGAGTGCAAGGAGGTCCTGGGAAGCAAAGTGTGATGGTGGGGGAGTCGCCATCCCTGGATGCGTTTAAGAAAAGCCTGGATGTGGTGTGGCACTCAGTGCCATGGTTTAGCTGAGGTGTTGGGGTGGGTTGGACTTGATGATCTTGAAGGTCTCTTCCAACTCAGAGATTTTGTGAATTCTGTGTTATAATTTCCAAGTTTGATGGCAGCAACACAGATGTGGTGCCCATGTTTCAGTTTTCTGCTGGTTTTCTCTGTGACCATCACCTCCTGCTCCCTCATGCAGAAGCCAAGGGCTGTGCCCTGGTGCCTCCCTACAGCTGGTACTGCAATTATAAGAGGATGGAGACTTCTCCTCTTTATGGAATCGTGGAATCACAGAATGGCTTGGGTTGGGAGGGACCCTAAACCCCATCCAGTGCCACCCTGCCATGGCAGGGACGCCTCCCACTGTCCCAGCGTCCAGCCCGGCCTCGGGCAGTGCCAGGGATGCAGGGGCAGCCCCAGCTGCTCTGGGCACCCTGTGCCAGGGCCTGCCCACCCTGCCAGGGAACAATTCCTCATTGCCAAGATCCCGGCCAGCCCTGCCCTCTGGCACCGGCAGCCATTCCCCGGCTGCCGTCCCCGCGGCCCTCGGCAATTGTCCGTGTCCATCTTTGCCGCGGCCCCTCGGGGCCCTGCGAGGCCGCCCTGAGCTCAGCCCAAAGCTTCTGGTGCCCGGGTGAGCGATGGCAGCCGTGGCACCTTTGCTGCCGGCAGAGCTGCTCCATCCCTGTGCCCGTGCTGGAGCCTCCTCTGGCCTGGCCGCAGCAGCTGCAGCTCCTTGCTGGGCTGGCCCAGGGCTGGGGCAGCTCTGCAGGTGGGCTCTGCCTGAGGGGCAGAGGGGCAGAATGGCCCCTGCGCTGCTGCCCCCGCTGGGCTGGGCCCGGCACGGGGCTCTGGGCTCTGGGCTCTGGGCCCGGCACGGGGCTCTGGGCTCTGGGCCCGGCACGGGGCTCTGGGCTCTGGGCCCGGCACGGGGCTCTGGGCTCTGGGCTCTGGGCCCGGCACGGGGCTCTGGGCTCTGGGCCCGGCACGGGGCTCTGGGCTCTGGGCTCTGGGCCCGGCACGGGGCTCTGGGCTCCTTCATCCTCTCACCCAGAGTTAAGCAGGGCTTTGCCTCTTGTGCAGCCTTGAGTGTGTGTCACAGCAGGCATCTGCCACACTTTCTTCTAAATTACCACATTTGTATGAAAAAAAAAGAGAAAAAAAAAAAAAAAAACCAAACCCAAAAAATCCTCAATCCATTAACACGAGAGGAAGAGGAAGGGGTAAAAAAGAGGTCAAAGAGGGCCCGGTCAGTCGATCATCTAAACATATGCACAAAAATACTTTTTGTTTGCTGAAGGGAACAATTCAGCCTGGTTTCCAAGCCACAGAAAGCCACCTGACAACCTTAATTGCACTGCCTGAGGTGGTAGCAATAAAGAATAAGTGCTAAAGCCAAAGTTGTCAGCATTGTTTCTTGAATAAAAGTTTATAACAGGTTTTTTTTTCCATTCTTTTTTTTTCTTTATGCCAAAAAGGAAAAATGCCTCAGTTTAACCAGAAAATATTATCTGAAGACTGCAGTGTTTTCCTGCTGTTAAAATACTGAGCTGCCTTTCAAATTCTTTATAGAAGCTTTCTGCAGTTACAATTGTGAAATAATAAACACATGTTTTCTGTGCTGAATCCCTTTAAGTAAATTGTTTTAAACATCAAACCATGTTATTTCACATTTGCATGCCCACATTTTTCACCCACGCCACTATTAAAATCTGAATTCAAACCCTGAGACCTAATAAAACAGAACTGATAAAGAAATTCATTTCCAGATAATATGTTAATTAACTAAGAATAGTAAATGTAATAAATTAACCATTTCTTCAAGGTTAATTAGAACAGGTTAATTGATTGTAAGGCCATTTACTGTGACTGCAGGGTCTCTGTTATGATTCACTTAAAAATATCCAACAACCAGCTTGACTTTCAGTAGTAGAAAATGTCCTTTCAGTCCTTGGGTTCTGCTTTATCTATTTGTAAGCAACAAATTTTCTAATTTTCCTTAATGCCTCACCTTCAATCCCAACAGATTCTGTGATATCATTAATTTCAGGCTTCAGACAGTTCAGTTCTTTCTCTCCTTCTGTCTCCAAGGACCTTATTACTCATTTCTCTAAAAAGAAAATTGACAAAATTTAATATTAAGTCTTTTCCCATCAATATCCTCAGCCACCTCCTCATGTCTTGCTTTTCTTGAGCTGTTATTGCACTTCTCTTATCTTTCAACACCAATGCAGTATTTGTCATTTATGCTTTTTAAAAGATTTTCGCTTACACTAATGCGTTTTTGATTCATTTTATCAGTGATTTAGAGGAATCCCATAAAGTTACATCCTTTCTGCTTCTGGGCACAGAGGAAAAATATCAACCTCCTGACACTTTCTATATGCCTGAAGACCTGCAAAGCCTGATCCATAAGCTGAACAGAAATAAAATATCTTTATGGTGCTCATGTCCAAGAAAATCTTGCTTTGATACAACACACCTTCTCTGTAGTTCCCCTTATTTGTTACTGCTGGGTAATTAACAATACAATTAGATGCATAATGGCTTTAAACTGAAAAAAGAAAGGTTTAGGTTAGATAATGGTAAGGATTTTTTTGCAAGTTGGACAGGGCTTGGAGCAGCCTGGTCTGGAGGAACCAGGGGCAGGGGGTGGAACAAGATGAGTTTCAGGGTCCCTTCCAACCCAAACCATGCTGTGATTCTCTGATTTCACAGTTTAAAAGTACAAGTGCATATTCATGCACTCCTTTGATTGCCCTGCAGCAGACCACCTTTTTCATTTTCTGAAGTACTGAAAAGTCTTGGAGTTACAAGAGCGTTCACAAAAGTTAGATGGATCCTAAAGAAATCCTGTTGTGTATTTTACTAGTGAGGAACATCCTGGACATCCATTGGTATTTGGTGAGGCAAATTGCTGATATTCTCATTCACAGTTACTGCAGAAATAGATTTTTTTTCCCAGCTCTCTTGAGATTGATGCTGCTTCTACAGTTTGCCTGCTCTTTCTCTGATCACCTCGTCTCTTCATGTTTAAGCGAGGAACATTTTTCTCTATTTTACTCTGTTTCTCTATTTTGACCAGTCTTCCTAAGCTTTTCAGAGAATTATTATGATTGAAAGGGAACTCTGAAGATCCTCTGAAGCCCAAATCCTCTCTGAGGTCTCCCCTGGAGCCTTTCCAGAATCTCTGGTCTCTCCTGAACTGTCAAACCCAGAACTGAAGTCAAATACAACAGGATCATTAGCAAGATACAACTCTTGGTTTATCTTAAGTTTGACTTGGTTTTTCTAGCCCCAAATCCTTCGAAATCTCTAGAAACCTCTTTGTTGCCTATTTTCACCAATAACCATATATTGAGTTTTCTAACCTTGTGAAAAAAATAGATCTTCTGGTATAAGTAAAGAGCTTTCTGCAATTACGTTATCATTCTCTGAAAATATCCTTCCATTACATTTTAACCCCAAAAAATTCGTATTCATCAAACACTAGAAGGCCCAGGGAGAAGAAAACATATTTAGTTCAAAGTCAAGAATCAAGCTGCTTTGACACATTTTTGTGCTTTTAATTTTAAACAGATATTTCCCTATGATTACTTAGTCTGTAATGTTTTACTTTTGTGCCGCCTTCACTTCATCACTCTTGAATTCTTTGTCTGGTTTCCAAAATACTGGTGAGCCATTTCAGAGGAATATCTCTTCTGAACATGAGGACTTGCCCTTGAGAAAATCCATGGAAATAAATGGATTTTCAATGGCAAGGGTTCAATCAATTCCCATGCAGCTGGCATACCCTTTCTCCACAGATAGGTGTGTGCATTCGTAGAGATGTGGATGTTTAACCTTGTGCATAAATACTACACTTGTCACTGATTAAAATCACTTCTCTGAATACTCCAGAATAGAAATTTTAAAGTTTAAGCATTTAGTAGTTTATGAAGTCATAAACTTGGGAAATTCAGCTGTAGCTCCAGCTAGGTGTTAAATGTAGCGAGCATTTCACGAGTCACAGATTATGCCTTTTTTTTTTTTTAAGGGTAGATCAATTTTATTTTCTTATACCTGTGCACTGAAGTTGTTTCTGGTTTTGGCTTTCTCAGACAAGCAGGTGACAGGTCCCACAGTGATGCAGTTCAGAGCTGTGGTCATCAAATATTCATCAAGGACTAACTGAGGTTTACACCATTCTACTTTGTTTAATGGAGTCCATTCAGTTTTTAAAATTACCCCAGTCTCCCCTTTCTAAGGAAGACTGGGAGCTACCCTAAAGTGGATTTGTGGCCTACAAACTTTAGCTCTTCCTGCTCTTGAAGGAAAGAAAATCCACTCTCAAGGTTCCAGTAAATTCCAGTTAGCTTGCCAAAGCCATTTGTCTTTCCCACAGTGAATCCCAACCACAAAATTACACACTGATAATTTAACAGGGTTTTTTTCTTGTGTGGTTTAATAAAATGTGAAAAAAGACAACTCTTAAACAAAAATATTTTCTTGATGAGACAGTTGGAAGTGAGGGGACCTAAAAAATAAGTTTTCTTCTGTGTTTTGATCTTGTTCTCTTTTGCCACTGTATTTCGGCTCAGTAACCTTCAGCAGTTTCTTGATCTGCAATACTTTGTCACCACAGCTTATTCAGATATTTCTTAATCTTGATGGTGGAGCTGTGTCCTGACTGTAGCATTGTCTGCTTTTAGTGTTACATAAACATTAAACCCAAAAAAACCAAGGCTCTTTGCACTAAGAGCCAAAATGTCTGTTGCACTGTGAGCAAGAGAGATGCAGCTTGTTTTTACAAACAAACAAGACTGGGTGTTTATTTGATATACCTTGATGTGATGGGTTTGAAGTCACTTGATGCAATTGGAAAACAATCTCAAGACAGATTGTGCTTATCAGAACCGTTCTCTCTGGATAGCACAGGTATCAAAACGTAAGATTATACTGGTTTTGCTCTGCTTTCCTTGGTGAAAATTGTTTTACTCTCAGTCAGGAGGTCTGGTGGCTCTGCTGAAGTGTAAAAGTCATGTGTTTTATAATTTTAGGACTTCAGAAGCTCCCCAGATGTTAATTTATGCCTGACTTCCAAGCCTCTGAGCAATCTCATATTGCTCATAAAAAAGCAGAGATACCACCTCACTCTGATGAATTTTTTCCTGCAGTCTTTGTCATATTTCTCATTTGTTTCATATTCACATAAGCAGGGCCCTTATGAATCTACCTTAAATGATGTTCAGGAAGATTTATACTGCTCATTTGTATTTCCATATCACTGCTGGGACGAGGTAATTTGCCAGAGGTAAACAAAAAGGGTACGTAATAGATTGCTCCTAATTATTATGGACAAACAAAGTGTGTAAAAAGAACACAGAATAAATGGAAATGATGAAGGAGAGCTGGCAGAATTCATTGAAACCTACTGAAGTTTTTTTTTTTTTGTCTCAACAATAATGCTAATCTTCCATTATGAAAAGTGTAGGTGTTGGTAGGTGTATACACAATAATTTTCCTATTATCTTTTTCATTATTTCAGCAAAAAGATGTCCCATTGCAAAATGATGAACATTTTAATCTCTGTCTCCTCCTTATCTTTTAAGGATAACATGTAGGCTGAAAAGAAAACAACTTAGAATCTTTGCAATATTCTATGTTTTCCTAAACTTTTAAGGATTACCCTCAAATCAAGAACTACTGCAAAGTTAGATAATTCAAGGTCAGGTCCAAATTTTGGTTGTGTGTGACATGTTCTGGAACATTTAATCTGGTTTGCATAATTGTAGAGGTACAAAAGGAATTATTTTAATGTGTGTTCATTTGAGCCTGGGAAGAAGAGAGAAGTGGGGAGAAGGTATTTCAAGTTTTGAGTTTATTTTTTTATTTTTGTTTTGGTTTTGGTGGGGGTTTTGTTTGGTTTGGGGGTTTTTTGGTTTTTTTTTTTTTTTTTTTTGTGGTTTTTGTTGTTGTTTTTTTGTTTGTTTGTGTTTTTGTTTGTTTGTGTTTTTGTTTGTGGGTTTTTGTTTGTTTGTTTTTCGGGGGTTTTTTGTGGGGGTGGTTTTTTGGGTTTTTTTTCACCTGTTATGTTTTTGCCTGTTTTTTGGGGCTTTTTTGGCTGGGTTCTGGAAACATAATTGCTGAGGGAGTGACCTTTTCCTGCTGTTACTTAAATCCACAAGCCTTTTGTTGTGTTATCTCTTGAAAAATTGAAGAGGCGACAGGTGCAGCCAGGGTCAACCCACTAAAGTCTGGAATAACCTTGGAACAAACTTAGTGCAATGGTTATTCCTAATTATGAGGTTTATTCTTGTTAGTAAAATAAACACATGCTGTCCCATTTATTTTTTTAGCCCCAAAACAGCTCCTTTTAGTAAGTTACATATGTGAAATGGAACAACAAAATGGCAGAGCAGAGAATTTGCTCACTTCTACATTACTTTGGAATAAACCTTGAATTTTTTGTGTTGACATGACATTTTGACATATGCTATCTCAGGTCTGATCTGATATATAGTGATATTTTCTCACTTCAGGTGAAGAATTCTAGTAAATCCCTGAAGCACTAGGTGTTATCAACCCAGAACAGCAGTACAGTTGGGGAAGGCATGGTGTGCAAGTCTGAAAATTAAAAGTTCATAGTTTATAAAACACAAAGTTTTACCTTCCTTGCTTTGAAAGTTTCTGTTTTATTAGACCAGAGATGGAGGATTCCAATAGCTAGCTACACCTTCCATGCATTAAATATGCCTGTCCCAATATTCAGATATTTTAAATACAATCAAAGTGAATCCAAATTACACAAATACTACAGGAAACTCCCGCTGAAAATAAATTTATTTATTTTCTCTGTTTATACCTCTGTTTTCTTTGTGTGGTGGTTGATTTTCTGACATTCTTTGGGGACCCTGGGATGAAGAGTTTTGGCTTTCCTCAAGAAGATTGAGGGTGGAGAAGTTGTAGTGAGTTCCTGGGGTCTTTTAAGAGCAAGAGCATGCACAGTTCCCAATTCAAATAAAGGGTCAAAAAGTTTCCTTGTAATTGAGAAACATCACCGGCTAAAGCAGCTCATGTCTTTAAACCCTGAATTATGTCTTCTGTAATGGTGTAAAATCTTAATGCAGTCTAAATAACTTATTTTCCTTATTTGACTGACAATCTCTAGCACTTTCATTGATTAAATTATGGAAATTTATTGATTCTTTAAAAGACATCAGTTCATCAGGTGCCAGGCAGTTTAAAACCTGTGTCCCATTCTATTTCCCATCTCCAAACACTTAATGCCTGTGTGTCTCCTGAGTGTTCCAGTTTTCAGTGTTTTAACGGCACAATTATTAAATAAGCTGAATCTCTACATTAGGAAAGGACACTGCAGTGCATTTCACTCTGAGTGACACAGCAGACCTCTTTAAAAAAGGTTCCCACCTGCCTTCTCATGAAGTGGGCAAAAAATAATCAGGCGGGACAACCACAGGAGTCGCTGAAATTCATAAAGTTCTTTATCATGATGTTACTCAAACATTTATAACGCTATTTCTGACTAGTTATAAAACACAAGCCAAAATCTGTGAGGAAAAAAAAAGAAAACTCAAATCTGATGTATACCTGAAGCAGTCCTACATAACTCGGGCTGCAGAAGTGCAGTTTCCCTAATAACCACTTGCAACGTTTAACTAGAATTTATCTGGATGCAGCGGTACACATCCTGGCAGGAGGCATCTCACTGCAGAGTTAAGCCTTGGAGTGACACATTTAATAACATCTCTCCATAAACTGGGAACAAAGCTGCTCTGGAGATGGCTCCAAAGCAGCCCTGCCAGGCTGTAATGCTGCAGGATTAAGGAGACTGATACTTGGCACAAAGCAAACTGAATAAAAGAAATGTTGAGCCGGGGAAGGTTTATTATACCGATGCATTGTGAGAGAAGCGTCAAAGTAAATCTTAATTTCTCCTTTATTGATCTTTTCAGAAACTTACAGAATGCACTGTTTTTCCTGGTGTACATTTACCCCGCCAGTCACAAGTTTCTGAGGCAGCATGCTGATTTTTTGTGGTGGTCTCTGGTAACTTGTCACTTGTCCTACACTTCAGGAGGCAAAAATGGAAGGAAGAATTCTGACCATCTGTAAAGGCAGCTGGGATTCATCAAACTCAGATCACCATGAGAGTTCAGGCTTTAATACAGCACTAAAAATAATAAAAAAAACTCCCCAACCGAAACCCCACAGATTTCCACCATGAATTTGCTCTCTCCTGGAACATGAGCCTTCACCCACTTCCAAAGGGCACATGAGACCCCTGCACGTTTTGTGGTTGAAAAAAGTAAAGATTTGAAACAAGGGCAGAATGTCTTGCAGTAGGTAATAGATATATACCCACTGTACAGCTATTTTCACAGTGAGACATAAAACCTGCAGAGTACTGGCAATTAGTTTTGGCTTTGCACTTTATGGGAACAGATTTAAGCAGCTCATCTCTCTCCTTAAAGCCTCACTTAATTTGCTGCTGGAACTTTGCAGGGAAGTTCTTCCCTCCTGCTTTGGCCTTGCTTTTCCCCACTGTCCTTCTACAGCGGGATGGGTGGGAAATTCCTTTTCCAAAAAGGAATTTCAAGTGTCAAGTGTGTTGTGTCCCTGCCTGGGCACCAAAAGGTTTTTGGAGGTTGTCCAAAATGCAGGATCTGTAGGTGATAACCCCTTCTGAGCTGGTTCTTCTCTGAGCCATACACAACACAACTCATTAAAGAGGGTTCTCACCGTCCTATTTGCTGCTCAATCTGAAATTTATTTTCCCAGAGATGCCATCAATACCTGAGGTGGACAGGTCCCCAGAGCCACGGGTCTTTAATCTATACTTTCTAATCTCAGTAATAGCGCAAAGAGAATTGAATTCTGGGTTCTGGAAAAGTAATGGCCATGGGAGATGTTTCAAAACATTAAATTTCCTTTAGCTAAATACTTGTACATGAACACAGACGTGAGGTTTCTTGCACAGCATTAAATTAGGCTATTAAACCAGGACAAACCCTATAAATATTTGAATGTTTTTTTAGATACTTCATTCAAGGAAGAAAATTAAATAATGGTTCCAGACATTGCATTCAGAGATTTGCTTCCATGCACCACGAAATTAAAAGTATTGATTGTCCAAGTCATTGTACCATGACAGAGGTCAGAATCTCACCCCTTTTAGTCTGGTTCAGCCCATTTCTTTGCAACTATTAAGTTCTGTCACCAGCTGTTTATCAAAATAGACTTTACTGAGTTACAATAACCCATAGAAGCATGTCATTAATGTTTGGAAGTACAGTCAGTTTGCTCCCCTGACTTTCAACACTTGTTTTCATGGATTTTTTTTTTTTTTTAAATCCCAGTGTTTTTTGCCTCTGCATTTATATTTTGGCTACAACAATTGTCAGGATAGTTTATTCATTGTGTTTTGAGCTGATTCTGAGGCAAGAGGAATGTGGAAAAATATTCATTTATGTAGACGAATGCTTCCCAGGGGGTGTTCATGAAACTTTGGACAAATGTGTCAGTAATCCTCCAACCTGGCATTTTTGCCTGCAGCCCTGGCTCTGCAGGGGTGGCAGGAAAGGCTGCTCCTGCTGATGGTGTCTGGGGCTGCATCAGTGCAGACAGGACCTGCAGTTCCCTGCTGCTTTTTGATTTGCAGCTGCTGCGCTCCCTTTGCCAAGAGGGCTCGGAACAGATGAAGCGTGTTGAGAGAGTTAGGGTCTGAATTTAAAATTCATCATCTTCGAATTTACAATTTGCTATCTATGCATGACCCTTATTTTTCATCAGGGTTTTTTTTTTCTTTTCTTTTCTTTTTTTTTTTTTTTTTTTGTGCGTGTGCGTGTTGCTGGTATTTGTTTGTTTGTTTGTTTTCTTGCTTTGATTTTGTTTTGTTTCAGCATTGGCTGTTTATAGATGTGGCAGCTGGAAGTGCTGATGATGAAGTGAGCAACAACTAATTCTGGGGGTGCAATTAAGTCAGAATCAATCAATTTGAGTCTTAGGCTCAACTTTTTGTCCACAAAGTTACCCAGGCTTAGTTTCCCAAAGACCTTCTCCTCCCACTGCCTGGTACAGAAAACTTTATCTGGAACCCTTTAAGGTGTCTAGATTTATGTGGGTTAAAAGCTTTCTGTTCCTGCGAGGTTTAAGTGTGATTTTTATTTCAGTGCAGTTTTCAACTCTATCCTGCGGTATTTTAGGGAATCAGCTTTCACCAATTACAAAATTATTCTTTCTGAAGTCAGGATACACAGAGAAAATCAGAGTCTCAAAGGTTAAACATAACACAGAGGAATATGAGAGGAATTGGCTCTAATATGCTGTGAAAGATGTGGTTAGGTTATTTTTGTCCTAATCTTATTTATTTTAAGTTTTCTTTAGTCAAAAAACCAGAAATTTTCTGGGGGACAAAAGAGCCAACATGATTAAAAAGTGATAAATGTGACTGGATGTAGTGTTATAAGTATTATGTTCCCACTGACTGATGAGAGATCAATACTTTCAGATTTTTCTGCAGGGAACACCTAGAAAACCCAGCTGGTTAGAGGCTTTTTCTAGTCCTTCTTTTCAGTGGTATTTGCATAACTGCTACCTTTAAAATCCAATATTTTTCTATTTTTTTTAGTTTCCTGCACTTGTGTGTTTTGCACTAACTTGGAACGTTAATAAAATACTAGATTTATTTAATTTGCTTGAATTTTTGTATTTGTAGGATGCATGTAAATATTGCAGTTTTGCTGTTAGAAACCTGTTGCTGTGAAGATTTTAACACCTGCTTGCAATATTCCACTCCCATTTATCTCATTTTTATGCTAATCATGTCAACTCTGTCACCCAGTTTCACCTAAAATTAGAATTCCTTGAGTACTCTAACTGCCATTTTTTTTTTACATTTCCCACTCCTTCTTTTAAGGTTAGTTTCCTTTTTAATGAATTAAGGAAAAAGAGGGTAGATCTAAAAGGGGTCTTTTAATTATCTAAAAGATAATTTTAAAATATTTTACTTGAAAATCAAAAATCACAACACCTTCTCTGATTCTACCAGGTTCTTTTCAGTTTCCTAACTAGATCATGAGCAACAAGGGGTTTCTCACCTCAGATTCATAAGCCCTTGCAGTGTAAGGCAGGGAAGGAAAAAGGAGTTTTTAATCCTCTCTCTCCCCTACTGAGGGAAAAACTGAGCCAATGAAATAAATCTTCTCTCCTCTGACAAAACAGGACTGCTGTGTATAAAGATGTAATTTTATTTTTTTTGTTACATACACTGTGAATGTTTCATGTGGCTACAGGCAAGTATTTAGGACCTGGAAGGTAAAAACCAAAACAAAAACAAAAAAACACCAAAAAAAAAAACCCCTCCAAACAAACAAAAAGAAGAATTGTCAGAAGAATCTTTTAAAGATTTTATTCCTGTGACTGTGTGGATAAAAAAAGGAAACTGATAACGTGGGGAGCAGGGAGCCTGACCCAAGCCCACACCTTCAGAGTGGAGCATTTTTAACCAATTCCTTGTTTTCCTCCAGACTACACAAAACTGCAGGAAAATTCACTGGCTGCAGCTCAGCGAGAATCCTGCTCTGAATGAGCAGCGGGGAGCTCAGAATGCCCTCAGATTAACACAGCACCTCTGCTGGGTCCCAGCCAGACAGCTCTAATAAAAATAAAAATAAAAATAAAAATAAAAATAAAAATAAAAATAAAAATAAAAATTAAAAAAAAAACATAAACAAACAAAGAAGTAAAAAGAAAGCCAGCAACAAAATTTATTTTTTTCCTTATTTATAAAAGTACCTGTACCTGCTGTGTGAGATCAATTTTTTTTTTAAAAAAACCCAAGAGATTTTTTTTGGGACTGGGGGAATTAGGTGCTTGCATTGGACCTTAGCCTTGAACTGGAAGAACAATACTTACAGAGAAATGCACCTTCTCTTTAATTTCTAAAAGATGTTTCAATGCTACTTTTCTGTGCAACCTGGACAGTCTTATGCCTTCTTTTTTTCTGTTTTAAATACATTGACATATATATATATATATATATAATATAATATACTTATACTTTTTAGTATATTTTAATATATTGGCCTCTACATATATATAGCATATATAAAAATAAATTATAAATATAATATACTGATATTTTTAATATATTTTAATATATTGACCTCTACATGTATACAGATATAGCATATATAAAAAAATGATAAATATAATATACTTATATTTTAATATATTTTAATATATTGACCTCTACATATATATAGCATATATAAAAATAAACAATAAATGTAATATACTTATATTTATAATATATTTTAATATATTGACCCCTACACACATACACACACACATATATATATACATAGCAAATATAATATATTTATATTTTCTTGCATACATATTGTGGGGTTTTTTTAATAGTTTGGGTGGTGTTGTGTCTGCTACAGATCATGGAATACACTTATTTTTATCTTCTCTTCAGCAGTGGTTAAGGTCATCCAAACACTGGGCTCCCTAATTTATTAATAAATATTTTCAGAGTGAGTTCCACACCTGTTTTCCAGAAGGTTTATCTTTTCTATATATAAGCCTTACAAAATTAAAACAGGTTTTAGATAAAGACACATGACTGCACCTATTCAAAGTTTAGTTATCTGAACATTCCTCCGCCCGCTGAAGGCCAGTTTTCCATGAAATTTGGTCTTTTCCAGTTTCCTACAAAGCTGCCTGCAGGGCAGATGGAACATTAAAAATGAGGCTTAAAAATCTCTGTAGATTTTTTTTTTTAACTCCCACTTGGGCTGGCCATAATGCAGCATTCACAACCCTGTTTTAATATTCCTCCAGACACATGTTGCCATCAATATGGATGATGCATTTTACACCATTAATGCCGCCCTGAAATCCCATTAAAGTCCATATGAGGCAGTTCCATTCTGGCTCCACCAATTCCAAAAGTAACAAATTATTAAGAGTTTTACTATTTCCAGGCAGATCGTGATTAAGATTTCCTCAGCAATAAAATTCCTTGTAAGGGTTGGAAATTAAAACCCTTCTCTCACAAGGGTAAGGCACTGAAAATAGAGAGCTGCAGTGCAAGGTTCCAAGATTTAAGTTAAGCACAGAAAGCTAAAAAAGGAGAACAGCACCACCAGAGTATCTTCTATAAGGAAAGAAAGCTCCAAATTTCATTGCACTGTACAGAAAGGATTTTGAGGGCTTTGCTCTCAGAGTTTTTGGGGGATGAAGCAGAAGAGCTTTATGTCAGCAAGGATATTGTGTCAAAGACAGAGTGGTGCATCGGCATTTTGGAATGGAAATGTAAAATATTACTGCTCCTGTGGCAGAGAATCATTTCAGTATTTTAGATTTAATGGTGCCAGCTTTACTGCCCTGGACTATTAAGGGAATCTATGGCCTGATGGCTTAAATACAACTTTTATTAGCTAATGGCTGATGCTCCCAAACTGTATCCATGTGAAAAAGGGAATAACTTGCTGTTTTTAAGAGTTCATGAGCTTCTGAAATCACTTTAGTGAAATGTTCTCCATAGCTGATCGAATTAGTTACCACGGCCAGAGTTTATTACCATTAATTATATCACCAGCACTCATGAAGGACACCTGTGGGTAATTCCACCATGGTTCCAAGCAGGAGCAGAATATCAATATTCTGTTTATAAGTCTGATTTTCTGCTGCTGGGTGTGCATGATTAATTAACCTTTGTGTCACATAATTTAATTTAATGGACTTAAAACAGGACAACTTCGGGATCGAGGGGAATAGATAGAAGATTGTCACTAATGGAATTCAATTAATATATTAAAAATCGGTAAATAATAGTGAGGAGCCTGCCCTGGGTGAGCAGCTTGCCCACTCTTAACACTTGACAGGAGTATTCTAAAAGTGCTAATCAATAACTTCAAAAAAACCCCAAAACTCTCTGTGCAAACACAGGCTGTGTTCTACCAGACAAACCTGATAAACTTTGCCTCTCACCTCCACAGGTGGAACAACACTGCATCTGCAGGTAATAACCATGCCAGTTATTCACATTAATGCCTTTGCATTTAAAAAAATCCTGCCACATGAGCAAGTGCTAATACATTGTGGTGAGGTTTTTTGGTTTGTTTTTTTTTTTGGGTTTTTTGGTTTTGTTTTGTTGGGTTTTTTTTGGTTTTGGTTTTTTTTTTAATTTGAATTTTTTGTCTACCTTTAAATTTAAATTTATCTGGATGCTGTGACGTTTTTTAATACTTTTTTTCTAATTTGAAATTTAAATTTAAAAAAATTCTAATTTGAAATTTAATACCTTTTTTCTAATTTTTCATGTCTTCTGCAGCAGAGGAGCTGAGGCTGTTTGTGTGTTTGTTTTTTTAATTTGATTTTTTTGTTTGTTTTGGGTTTTAATTTGATTTTTTTTTCTACCTTTGAATTTAAATTCATCTGGATACTGTGATTTTTTTTTTCTAATTTGAAATTTAAAAAAAAAATCTAATCTGAATTTTTTTTTTTCTCATTTTTCACCTCTTCCGCAGCAGAGGACCTGAGGCAGTTTCTGTGTTTGTTTTTTTAATTTTATTTTTTTTGTTTGTTTGTTTTGGTTTTTAATTTGATTTTTTTTCTACCTTTCAATTTAAATTCATCTGAATGCTGTGATATTTTTTAATTTTTTTTTTTTCTAATTTGAAATTTTTCCCCTCAGAAAAAAGAATTTCTTGCTGCTGTTGCACTTTGATACTTTCTCAGGCTAAGCTGTGCTGAATATTTAGATATACTATGTTATCTCTGTATAAATTTTTTCTAAAAAGTGATTTTTCCAAAGCTTAAATGTGGAAATAACTCATTGTTAACTCCTTCAACAGCTGCTGATCAATCAGAAGGTTGACATCACTGCTGTCACTTGCTTTTCTGTTCAAAGCTGCCATCAGAAAACAGGCTGAAAATAATTTTCTTCTTATTTTTAATCCCTTGAGTTGAAGAATGCACAACAAATGGCATTTTTCCCCAGAGACTTAATGCAAAGAACAAACTCTTGGTGTGCTCAAACCTGATGAAAATATCTAAGCACACTCAAATATGTTCTAATTTAGCCTATTTGTGTACTCAGATTTAAGCATATGCAAATCTGACAAGAGCACTACTGCGAATTACAGATTAGAACACTTTAGTATTTATTTTTCAGCTTGAAATGAGCTGAGTTCTCTTTTTCCCCCCCATGCCCCTAACATCCTTCCTTTTTCAGGTTAAATACAAGTAATTATTTAAGTTGCAGAGTAACATTTCTGACTTGGAACTCTTTAGGCACCAATTGTGAACAATTATCTTATTCTGCTGGTTCCATGTGAAAATTCCAGCGGCTGAACAGGTACAGAAGCATTACACAAAATGAAAACATTTCCATAATGTGGTTTTACAAACTGTGGACCAAGAAATGCTTTTTCTCTGTCAAACATCACTTGCAAAGCCACAACACCGCCATGCGGGCTTGTCCTAATAGGTTTTTTAAAAATAAAAACGTCCCCAAAAATCCCTCTGTCTAAGAGCAGCAGTGTCTTGACTTCCCCAATGGGTCATGAGCAGCACTTTAAAACCTTTAACATATTTCAGGAATTGTGCTGGGGATGCATATTACTCAGAGAGCACAATTTGAACAAGCTTCAGGAGTGAGAGAATCCTTTTCTAACTGGGTTAATGATGGTGGTGATCATGAGCTGGTTGGGTTGTTTTTTTAAATGCCTTATTGCCTTTTGATGACCTTCCAAAGATGGGAAATATTCTGTGTTTTGCTTCGCTTTATCATTTTCCAGTGAAATTTAACTAAAGTATTGTGTTTTCCTAAGAAAAAATATTCAAAGGAGAAAATTACAAAAATAAAAAATCACTGACAGAATTTCTAAATAGAAATAAAAGAAGTACCATTATTCAATGTCAATTAGAGGTACGTAATCCTTAGTGAGAAGGACGAGTTTGTAATTTTTTCTTTGCTGGAAAATAACTCACATTTCTCTACATTTGAAAAACTCAAATTATAAAAAATATTTTAAATGTATGTATTTGACAGCTTAATACACTGTCTTCAAAACATGTTTGTGTTGTGGGACCTGTTGACAAGCTGAAAAGTTTGTGGCTGTTGACAGAAAATTGAAAAAACCAAATGAAAAGCTGGTTAAAACAGCTCAGTTTGGTCATCATGAAGATCTCTTGAGCACTCTGATTCAATGTAGCAGAAACCCACCAAATCAAAATTCCTAGACATTTTATCTCCTCTGATTCAGCCATTTCAGGCCATGAAATCATCGTCACTTTTGAAACAAAGAAAGGGAAGGGGGTGGGAAGGGAGCAGCAAAACATCTGCTCCAAAATTCTGTTGTGATTTGGCGGAAATGCTGCGAGGATGAACTCAGCATCAGGTTTGCCATGAGGGCTATGTTATTATGAAGGTGTATTTTCCCCACTCCAAGGAATTCTGGAGGCTGTGGAGAATGCCCACTGGAACCCCTCCACTGTGCTTTCCGTGCGGGTTTGGCTGCTTGAAGCTGATGCTAAAGGAAGCACTCGACAACTGTTGTAGTGTGTTGTTAAGTTTCTTGTGTTATTCCCCCAATTTATGTATTGTTCTCCCCTATTATGTGTAAAATGGTTTTGTTCCCCCAGTTTTTCCCGCCACTGCTACCCTGTCAGCTAAGTTGCTATAGTAACCGCTATTCATAGTTGCTGATATGTAATTGCTCCTCCCCTGGTTTCCCTTATAAGTGAAAGTTGTCTCCTCCCTGGGTCCAGTCAATCACCCCCTTCTCCTCCCAGGTTTCGAGAGCCTTCTCCTCTTTGGAGGTGGTGGTTGGCTGGGGTCCCAGGACACCTCCCTTACCTTTTGATAATTGGTCTCCATGGCGTGTCAGTTCTGTGAAGTTCATCCCCTCACCTTTCCCGATTGGTTCCGCCTGTACCCACCCCCCTCCTTTTTAATCCTGTTTCACCCCCTATTGAAAAACTTTTCCCGGCTGGTTTCCCCGCGTTTGGATCCCGCAACACCTTCAATAAACTGACGTTTAACCCCTGGTGAAATGGTCAGCTCCGTTCCTCCCCAATACCAGCGGTGTGAGCCAGTCCGCAGCCAGCGCAGCCCGAGGCCCTCAGACGCCGAAGGGTGCTGGCCAGGAATTGCAGAGGGGCGTCGGCCTTTCGCCCTCAGCTAGCCGGACTTCGAACTTCGGGCCATATACGCCCCCCCCTGCAGACAACAAACATCCCTTTCTGGGCTCAGATGAGAGAATTTTGGTTAAAAGAAACGGATTTAATGACTTTTTAGAAACAACTTTGCAGTGCTGCCGCTGAGGGGTGCGTTCACAGCCAAAAATGGCACCGATCAAAAAATGAAACCCACTGCCAACATCGGGGAAAAACTCGCTGTCCATTTTTCTTGACCCAAAGCCGCACTTTTAAGCTCAGCTGTCAACAGAAGGGGACATGAAAGAGGGTGGGAAAGGAAATAAATCAGCAGATCCTCTTGTCTAATGGATGTGCTGGGTGGAGTGATGATGGCTGCAGCCTGGTGTCACATTTTAGGCAGTCCTGTCATCCACAGAAGCCACTTTTGTCTCAATTTAGTGCAGTTGATTAAAAGAAATATGCATGGAGAAGAAATGTGGCTGTGTGGTTATGGGCAGCAGCAGCAGGTGACAGATCTGTAGTCTTCTATACAGTTTTTTTTCTGGTCCTCCATGCATTCTAAGGAAGCCAAGGCATGAAGGCTAAAAGGAGAAAGATTAAATATTTCTCAAGCTTGCCACAACGCTAATTTAATCTGGGCACTGCAGTGGTATGCATATATCCAAATATATGTATTTAATAAAACTACTAAAGAGACACCTCCCATTGTCTCCCTGTTGTTTGCTCTTCAGCTTTGCAAAATAATTTAAGACAAATTCTCATGCTATAAAACTGAAGGCAGAGTTATTTCAAATGTTCTTCTAAAATTGCAATGCTCAGAAACTTAAATTAGTGCTGATTACACAAACATCTCCTGTAACTGAAACTCAACACTGTGATCAATGAAGCAAACATTCTCACTAATTTACAGGTGGAAAATAGGAAATTGAGGCATGGGAAAGAGTTAAATTTAATCATGCGACTGTGATATTAAACTGATTTCAAATTAATCTGCTGAATTCTGCCTAGCCTGTGACTAGGTTTACATAAATCATATCAATTACTTTAGCTATTGCTATCTATATAACTAATTAGAGGAAAATACAGTACATTGCATGTAAAATAGTTCAACACCATTGCAGAATGGCTCCAAAACCATTTAGTTTTGTCCTGATGTGAGGTCTGTGGAACAGTATAATTACATACCTCTGTTTAACCCTGAAGTAAGATGAGGGATCCACCACCCTCACAGGAGTTTAATTAAAAGGAGTGAAGATTTTAATTCAGTGCCAACTTCTTTTAAGGGGGCTGACCCTCCACCAGCGGAACATTCTCCTGCAGCAAAACTTGATGTCACTTGGAGCTGTTGAGTTATTAATGATCGCCAACCTAAAAATTATTTTTTAAGCTTCAATGGCACCTCTTTTTAAAAAAAAATTTGGCAACAAAAATTTTTTTGTTGTTTTTTTTTTTGTTTGTATGGGGTTTTTTGTTGTTGTTGTTTAGGTTTGGTGGGGTTTTTTTTCTTTTGGTTTTTCTGGGGTTTTTTTGGTGGGGGACAGGGGGTTTGTTATTTTTTTTTGTTTGGTACAATCCTCCTTCAGTAAAAGTGTTACGAAGTGGAATGTGGATAAAAGTTTTTAGGAAAGAACACCAAAGTACCCATAAACACAGAGGGCAGTTCTGAATAAAATGAGCTCTACATGGGGCACAGAGTGCTGGAGCATGTAAACATGCTTCCAGCAGGGTTACAAATCACTAGGTTCACAAAATATTACTTCTGATCTTTGCTGTTTTTTATAACTAAAGCTGCACTTTTATTTTTTCCTCTTCTAAAGAAAGTTGTCTTTTCTAATCTGTCCCTGGATATCTGATTTAAATATTGGTGCATTCATTACACTAAGAGTTGCATGCAGGAATGCTCATTTTTGACAAGTTTTATAAAACAGGTTCATAATTTAAAAGAAAATTCACATGTGTTGGACTTCTATGCAGTTGTGGCCATTTTTATATGTTTTGATAAACTGGTTTTGTGTAGGCCATATAATAATTCGGACCAGAAGGGCTGAAGATTCAGGATTCCTTTAATCTGAGACATCAATGGGTTTTCAAGCACCCTATAGGTCTTTTTTTACACATATTATTCCATGTCCAACCAGCAAGTGTGACAGAGATAAAGACAAAGCAATAAAATCCCCATGAAGAGCAGAGCTCATCCTCCAAATGAATGCACTGGAGTGTCCAAACTGTGTTAAAGCTGCACCAGGACTCATGTGGATCAGTTAAATTAATAAAATGCAGTGAATCATTAAAGTAATGCCGCAGCAATTAGGAAAAAATTATATGGAAGCTTTTGAGCAGGAAGACAGAAAATTCACTGATTACTTGTGCTGACACTGCATTAATTTTGATTCATGTGCATTTTTGTTCTGGAAATATCTAGCAGAATAATAAAATAAAGTAGCCATTTTTTGCTCATAATCTGTAATTTTCCTTTTTCTCTGAAGCACTGGAAGCTTCTTTCAGACCTATGAGTACAGGTCGATGTTATGGGATATAGCCTGTGGTATGATGCTGCTGCTGCTGCTGCTGCTGCTGCTGTGAATGATAAATTGATTTATTTTATGAGTCCTGCCTGCAAGTTCAGGGTCAAAACCATGTCTGCAATCTGAATTGTCTGTTAATGAAATCACTGGGAGATCCTGGTGAATGAGAGGGATACATGAGGAGGTGTCCAAGACTTTTTTTACTTGAAATTAAAGACTATTTTAGTTTGCTGAAATGGAGGCACCAGGTTAGCGCCACATTTCCAGGAAAATAATAAAGACATCATTTCAACCTACATTAACCTTTTCATTTTTTACCAGCCTAAGAATATTGTATTTTATATTGGAAACAGTAGGCAAGTCATGTTTTTGCTCGAAGGTGAATTTAAAGGGAAAATCGGTATCAGAATAATTAGGAAAATTATCATCTTATAACCATCCTTAAATACTTTCATGATAACAACTGAGATATCTTTAGGGTATTATTAAATCAGTAATGTTACGAAGCACATGTAGGAAGCAAACAGCCCTAAGAGGATTCTTTCCAAATGAACAGATCCATTTTTATGATTGCAAGCCTATAAAGATTTCCTAGCTTTGTTGGTTTCCTTAAAAATTACAATTTCAATAATTTCTATTTCAGATTATTAGCACTCAATAAAGTAATGAAGAAAGACGGTGAACTGAAATATGTACCTGGGTCTCAGGGTTCAGCTAAAAGAAAGTACATGGAATATTTGACCATTTGGGGAAAACAAAAACCCAAAAATATCTTGGTCTCTCTCAACTTAAATGGGAGATTTCTGCCTACAGTTATTGTTCCCTTCTTTTTAAACATGTGGTATATATTTTCTAAATTGCTACAGATGAAGGTTACATTTAAAATGTGTGATATTGCTTGTACCAAACTGTGGTTAGGAGGAAATGCTCCTGATAGTGTATTTCAATCAAAAATTCTTGTTAGATTTAATCTATTTGAAAGACCTCTCAGATATTAAAAGAATTCTCTTTATTGTATAGAAACGACAACTCATAATTTCATTTAAAAAAGCCCCTTGTTAAGTACTTTCAATAGGAAATTTATGAAATCTGCCAGTTGATGAAGTTGTTCCAATTGCCCTTTGAGTTACACCACATTTAAAGGGATGGATTCCAAATTATAAGTGAATATTGCCTTCCATGCCTTACCAGTGCTACTGACATATTTTGTGAGGACTCACCATTGTGTTTAACTGAATGCACTCCTGCCACGTGGTGCCAGGGGAGGTTTATAGGGTTTATTCCACCCTTTGGCGGCACCTCACAGTGACATCATCAAAGGACTGCTCAGAAAAAGTCTGTGCAAAAGCACAGACCTGGCTGGAAAGATGTGTCAGGGGTGTGAGTTCTATTTCCATCTGTCAGAGCTGGGGCAGTTCTCTGCTGTCCATGGGGCAGTTTTCCGTATTTCTCCCAATGCCAATCCTCCTTCCAGGAGCTCTCTGCTGTCCATGGCTCATTCATCATTAATCACCATCTGTCCATGGCCCATTCATCATTAATCACCTTCTGTCCATGGCCCATTCATCATTAATCACCTTCTGTCCATGGCCAGGGAGTGTCCCTGCAGGGCCGATCCAATCCCAGCATCCCATGGGGAGATGCCCCGCCCAGGGGAGGAGCCAAGCATTCCTACCTGGATCCAATCTGAGCTTTGGGACACCCCAGCAGCCTCTGCCCCCTGCATTGCCAGAGGAGCAGCTTTCTGCTCCCTGCATGGCCAGAGGGAGCCCAGGCCCATCTGCAGCAGCCCTGGAGCTGCAGAGGAAAACTCCCCCCTTGTGCAGGATCTGTGCTGCAGCAGAGCCACAGCTGGCACTGCAGGAGGGCTGAGCCCCCCTGGGATGGGGCTGGGACACCGCCCTGGCACTCAGGGGGCAGGGACTGTTCTACCTCTGACCCTGTCAGTGGTTTTTTGTACTATTTCCTGTGCATTTTTAATTTTCCTAGTAAAGAACTGCTATTCCCACTGTTAGCGTTCAGGAACACATAATCACAGAATGATCATATGCAGGTGCTTTTATTGAAGAGCTGTGGGTGTCAGGGGTACAGACCCAAATCTGACCGGACATGGTTTTGAGCTGAATATGTTTTATATTCTATCATTATATAACTTACATAATAATTATTAAACTTACATTGTTCTCTTGTATACATTGATTTCATCCAAGCATGGATTTCTCGTGATCCCCCTCAAACCCTCAAACACAGCTTGTCATGATTCTTCTTATGACTAAACAATAATTACATCTAATTACTAAGTAATCATCACATCTAACAATCATAATTTATCATCTACTGAGTACACAGGTGCAGTTTCACCTGATCTAGCAAACACAAGGCCTAACATTTCCCAGGGCCTACCTTTGACATTTTCCCAGGGCCTACTAAGACTAACTTTCTTTCTAATTCCCCGAATTTTCTATGATTTTAAAATCTTTTACTATCACTATTCCCATATCTTCACCTGAGAGCCCCTTAATTTCACAATTACAGTAATTCAGAGGGAGGCAACAACAGCAGCTCCAGGCAGGAGAACGTCTCCTCTGCTGCCTCATCTGAGCTTGAACTCTGATGGAAAGTTCAGCACTGTGTGCCAGGGGCACTGAAAGAAAACTGCAATATTCTCTGAGCATTTCCTCTCCCCAGCAACCACAGAGAAATAAATGTCTGCAGAGCTGTGCCCCAGCATTACAAGAAAGGGCTGCCGGACATAAAGGTGCTGGCTTTGGAAGAAATGCCAAATATGCTCAGAAGGCTGGGGCCAGGTGCACTTTCATGACCTTTGGATGATTCATGATCTTGGAAAGCACTTGGGAGATCACCCAGTCTTTAAATTAAAGGCCTAAGTGTGTTTAGAAACTTGGTTTGTTTTTCATTCAATACGAGTTTAGGCATAAATATTTATTTTCTTCAGAAGGTTAACTGCTTGGGGTTTTTTTTCCCTTAAAACTGCCCTCAGAATAATGCTTTCCTAGTTTACTTCAGGGAAATCTAGTCAAGTCTTTGCTAGTTTTGGAGAAATCTCTTCTTCTCAGAAATAATTTCTCCTGATTACATCATTTGCACACCACCACCACCAGCAGCTGTCCGAAAATTATATTCTGATTTGTGCAGATTGAATTTTGCTAATAAAAAGGAGATAAAGTTATAAAAAAATGTTATTATTGTATTTTTTTTAAAGACAAGTGTGTAACCAGTTAAAAAGCCAACCAAGCAAGCAAAGATATTTTTCAAAATTTGCATTTATATCAGATTGTGAATTTATAATTACACAAATAATTGACTAAGCAGGTTGTCTTGGGAATCTGTGTGTTCAACACTTGCTGAAATCACATTACTTATTTCAAATGCATTTTAGCATCTAAAAGGACGTTTGTATAGACTTCCTTAATTTTTTGTTTGATATGTCTCTCTTCTCTGCTGCCATTTCCACTAAAAATTTTCCTGCAGGAACAAGATTAATACTTAGCCATGTTCTTCACAAATTTAATGGAAAAGCAAGAGCAAAATTCTTATTCAACTGGTTTCAAAAAGCTGCAAATTAAATAAGGTGTTCTTTATGAAGAGGATTTTTTTTTGTTAAAAGTCACAGTGAAGTAGGAGGTTTTGAGCACAGCATGCAAAAAAGCAACTGGATAAAGTTACTGACAGCTTCTTGTAAAAGGTTATGCATAAAATGGTAAAGAATCTGAAAATCCAGGCCATTTGAAAGGGAAACTGCATGTATATGCTGATGCTCAGTGGATTACTGTAGTTTTGTAAATAATTTTGGGTTTTGTTACCATTTTTTCCTTAAGTGTTCAGGATTAAATGATGCTAAAATGCATGTTGCATGCCCACACTTTGACTATTAGTCATTTAATAAGTTTATGGTTATTAGGAGAAAAAGAGATAATAGTTAATTACTTTTTCCCCATCCTCTTAGCAGTCTTCATGAAAATAAATTAGGTCTTTAAAGACCATGTTATCAAGAAGCTCTGCAGCTCTCTGATTATAAGTAGGCAAATAAAGTTCTAATTAAAAAAACCAAACAGTGTAAGACGCAACAGGTTTAAAAATCTGAAAGCTTCTTCTTAATGGGAACTTTTTGTCAAGTTTCTTTAGGTTTGGAGTTCTGCCTGGTTCTTCCTTAGAGAGCCCTGTTTTATTTAAATGGTATTTCTACATAGCAATAGTTGCAACTTCACGGGAAACTGTTTTAAACATATTTGATTTTACTGAGCTGTTTTGCTGGCAGGTTTTGCATGTTTATGTGGATTAGCTGTGGTAATGAAAAATGTCTCCATCACCATGAGAACAGGAAGAAGCCATCCAGAGACTGCATCACTTCCATGCTTGCAACTGGGTGACGCCTTAAGCAACATTTTCTGACCTCAAACTGGGTCCTGGCCTGTGGAAAAATCTGTCACTGGCAAGTTTTGATGACATCTATATATTTTAATTAATATTTAAAAGGCTCTGAGGAATTATTTATTATCTATTGTGACAAATAACCATTCCCCTCATCAGAAGTCCCTATATGTATAAGATGAAAAAGACATTAAAATATATTTTGAACATAATTACTGAAACCAATTTATTTTTTTTCTGTTAGTACTATGATAACCAGATTTTGGAAGCTTGCAAGGTTTTCCAAAGCAATACATAGCACTTTTTTACAGAGGAATTACTATATTAAGAGTTGAATAGGCTGCACATGGAGAGAAGGGATGAAAAGAGAGGAAGGAAAACTTTCTTGTTAAAAAGCATTTAATTATGCAACTACTGCCTGAAAAATTGCTGTGCTTCAATTCTGTAAAGGTGTTAGCCATCATTATTTTAACATTTTGCATTAGAAATTAGTACAGGGATACTACAAACCCCAAATTAAATAATATTTGGAGCCCAAATAAAGCTTTGTGAACAGAGCAGAGGGTACTGCCCTGCTGTGTGTTGTTACAGCTCAGTTTATAATCAAAGAGAGTTTTAGATTAGATTAAGACACTATTTATACTTGTAAAATATCAATAAATTATTGAATAAGTAGTGATGAGCTTAATAAGGGGAAACACTGAGTCTAATACACCTGAATTAACATCAAATACAAAAACCCCATTCATAATAGATTTTTATTTAAATAATACATCTTTATCCAAGTATTTTAAGGACTAGTACTTGAGATAATTCAGCTATTAAACATAAGTTTTTAAAAAGATATTTGCTCATACATATAAGTGGATGTTAGTGGATATGTTATAAAATCACAAAAACTTAGATTTTCAAGGTTGAATTAAATCAGAATTTAAAGCATGATGTCAACCATCACTTGGATTTGGGTGTATGGTAAATGTTATGTAACTTCGCCAGCTTTTCAAGTGGGTCAACTTTATATAATAAAATTTGGAGCAGGGTTAAATCTGAATGATGTTGAATTGAATCAGTTTCAGAAAAGTTTCAAGTGCTTTTGGTGAGCAATTTGGTTCTTCCAGTTGGAAGAAATTCCTTGGATTCAAGATGTTCCAAACCTACGAGGTTTGATTAACTGTGATGTGAGGAAAGAGTTTAAGTTGTGAATCCTTAGTTTTCCAGAAAAACTAAATACATCAAGCTGAACAAATCCTTGAGCAGGGTTTTAGATCCCCTGGATCTTCAACAGAAGCAAAAACACCTTCTGTGCCTAAACCAAGGGAAGTCTGCATGAATTCCACCTGTGGACTTGAAGGAAAATTCAGTGACCTAAGTTTGTCCCTTCTGATTAAAATTTAATAATTCAAAGGTGTGTGGCATGGAGGAGTGAGCATGTTAAAATATTAGGCAAGAGAAACAACATAACTGCTGAGGAGAAAGTCCTGAAAGTGACTGTCCACTTGACTTCACTTTTCCTTTATCATTTCTCCCTCATTATTCCACATATTCCTATGAGAATGATACACATACAGCTTCAATGGCCATCTCAATTCAGTGAGGCTAAATCTTTGATTCAGTATGGAAATATTTATATTAATTGTTGTTCTTTTGGTGTTAATAGAGAGAAGATATTAGATAGGGCTACAGGGTAGAAGTTCAAGTGGTGCAGTTCTGTTAAGAATTTTAAAAACAGCAGGAGAAATAAATTGATTCAGAACATGCAGGTGATTAATCTTCCTCTTTCCCCTGGACTGTAGAGCAGAGATCACCAAAGCAGCAGACAGAGTGAGGTAGTTCTACTAGTAAAATACAGAGTATTTTCCCAAATCATTTTTATGAGACTTGCAGCCTAGTAGCATAAAATAGCCCTTTCCTTTGTATTTTGCACAAAGTGCCACATTTGGTTTCTTGTCACTAAGTTGGAGCATTGCAAAGGCCATGCAATTCACTTATTCCTGAAGGATAGGTCTGTTTTGGTTTTTGATTTTGTTTTAATCAGCCTCTGAATAATAAAGGTTCTCTTTTTGAAAAACGATCATTATTTGTCATTGCTATTTTCTTCTGATTAAAGTGAACATGATCTAAATATTCATGACACTCATTTGACAAAGTGCACCTAAAACCATGTTGCTCTAAGCTATGATAGATTATCTTTATTAATTGCTCAGAGGTAATTAGAATTGATATATGTAGAAACAGTTTCACATACTCCCTAGCTGCTATAATGGAAGAAGCGTGTACATTTTTTAAGCATGATTGAACAGGAGTAAAATAAATTTAAGACTTAATCACTCTGATATTCAATCCAATACTGCCTGTTTCATATCTTGGAAAATCTTAAGAATCCCAAAATTAATTTATTGGCATTTGGCAGAAGTCTGGGAGTGAGAACTCTTCCTCTGCATGTGGTATTAGACTGCTTTGATTATGGTGAACTGCACCTGAACAGAAATATATTGCCTTTAAGGTTGATCATTTGATTTCTTGTAATAATAATGTGAGTTCTACAAGCCCCCTGTTCCTGTATCTAAGGTACTCTGCTGCCTGTTGCTGTCAGACTGACCTTAGTAAAACTTAATTTTTTATGACAAACTGGAAATGGATTTATTTTTTTTTTGCTAGAAAGAAGATTCCAGCCATTTTAGTGCAATAAAGTCATGGGACGCCGTGCTGTCAGCAGCTGTGATGTGGACAATGAAAAAAACTAGATGCTTATAGATTATTCCTATGAGTTCATTGTTAAATGCTTCCAATCTTAGAAAACCTTGATATATTTGGATTTAATTTATTTAATTTTAAATGGACTTTGGTGGCTGTGCATGGCAAATACTGAGTTCCACTTTTCCAGCACCCTTGGAACCCTGATCATGAAAGCCCCAACTTGATCTGATGACATGATCAGGGCTTTGGGGAAAAGCTAATCTACCCCACAAAACTATTTTAATAAAACAGATTAACAAAATTAAAGCAAAATACCCAGGAAAACAAACAAACAAACAAACAAAGGAAACCTACCTAAAACCAGAACTACAGCACCAAAAACCCACAAAACCTCCCGCATTTAAAGCATCAAATCTGAAACTGCTTTCAAGGGCCTGTAAGGGCTTTCAGTGCCTGAGTGTAGGTTTTGGAAAAACTTACTTTTTAAACAGAAGGATGCAATTAAAGAAATAGAGAAATTGCAAAAATAGTTTTTTAGAAAAACAGAAGAGTTCTGTGGCTGGGAGGCTGTTTGAGAAAATTCTCACTTTTCAGCTCTGCCTTATTAGTTCAGCTTTCTCCTATCTTGTCTTGTGTGTAATGCATTATTTTTTTACCTGTATCTCAAGTTTTAGCATCTCAGAAACCTCCAGGTTTGTTCTAATCAACTCCAAAACTTGTGTTCACAACTGTTCTCTTTAGCAGTCTCTTTTCTGCACTCTCTCTCAGAGGTGCTGCTTTGAAGTGAAGAGAGGAAAGGAGTGAAAAATAAGGGTACTAAATAAAAAAGGTGCTACACTATAAACTACAAATAAGCAGATGTAGCCTGTGCAGTGCAATTTTGATTCCTTTTCCCTCTGCTGAGCGTTGAAATCCAGTTTTTCCTTGTCCTTATGAGTTCCTTGTCAACTGTGTCACATCCTGCTGCAAGATGGTGACGTTGCCTCCTCTCAAAACTCTCCTGCATTGTCTACAGAATAATCCCAAATATCTACAGAGTTATCCCAAAGTGTTCTACAGGAATAGATTAGGCTGGGATTGCTCCTCTAGTCCTGATGGCTGTTTTTTGCATGCAATAGAACAGCTCAAACATTAATTCAGGGTACAGCCAAAACCTCTTCAAAGATTTATAGAACAGCTGAGAACTTGGTTCAAGATCCTTTCCTGAAATGGGAAGAGTAAAATTGTTTATTCTCTTTGTTTGTTTTTAGTGTCCTAAAAACTTATTAAACAAGATGCATTTTTTACCTAGAAAAAGTATCTTTATTTTTGCCAGGGCAAGAAGAAATCATTAGTTCAATGTACAATTTCTTTACATATTTTCAAAATACATTTCTATATAATGAACTTTGAATGTTCATATGACAGAGTGTTTATGACTTTCATCAAGCAGTTTTTTCTGCTCTCTGGAAATTATGGGGTCTGGCTAGGAGAAAAAATGATGATAAAATGTAACTAAAACTGTAATTATTGTTCTGAAATTAACGCCATTATTGTGTTTTGTTCTGAAAAGAACAATTCTTCTTAGAGAAACATTTATTTGGGAAAGGAAACCACTGTTTTACAGATGGATCTGTTTGTTGAAAGAATTCCGGAAACCTTCAGAAAGATAGGGTTGTCTTTGTTGCATTCCAGTCCTACATGGAGGGGAACACAGAAAATTCATAGATGCCCATGGACAAAGAAAGAACAGCAAAGGCCAAAAAGGCTCCAATCAAACTGGTCAAAAGTCACAAACTTTTTTAGAAAACTAGACACTTGGCATGGAGATCGGTGTACAATTTCCTCTATATAAAAATTAGAATAGAATAAAAATAAATATGGCAGTGTCTTGGTGTGAAAAGCCAAGTGTCTGCTAAGGAAGGCAGGAGCATCCCCTGAAATGGAAAATGTAAAAACCCCATCCCTCTGAATTATAATTTTGAAATTAAGGGGCTCTCAGGCAAAGATATGGGAATAACAGTTATTTATTTGGGAAGAAATATAATATAACACTAATGCAGTAATACAAAACAGCACAGCCAGAGTGATCACAGTCCCTGCCCCCTGAATGCCCGGGCGGTGTCCCAGCCCCATCCCAGGGGGGCTCAGCCCTCCTGCAGTGCCAGCTGTGGCTCTGCTGCAGCACGGATCCTGCACAAGGGGGGAGTTTTCCTCTGCAGCTCCAGGGCTGCTGCAGATGGGCCTGGGCTCCCTCTGGCCATGCAGGGAGCAGAAAGCTGCTCCTCTGGCAATGCAGGGGGCAGAGGCTGCTGGGGTGTCCCAAAGCTCAGATTGGATCCAGGTAGGAATGCTTGGCTCCTCCCCTGGGCGGGGCATCTCCCCATGGGATGGTGGGATTGGATCAGCCCTGCAGGGACACTCCCTGGCCATGGACAGAAGGTGATTAATGATGAATGGCCCATGGACAGAAGGTGATTAATACTGAAGGGGCCATGGACTGAAGGTGATTAATGATAAATGGGCCATGGACAGCAGAGAGCTCCTGGAAGGAGGATTGGGCTGTGGGAGAGATATGGAAAACTGCCCCAGCTGGTTTTAACCAGTGGCCCAATTAACAGAAGATAATTTCACCACCTCTAACAGATAGGAATAGAATATACTACCCCATTTCTAACCTAAGACAGAGAAAAAATAAAGGGAGATGAAGTAGGAGAGGAAAGGGGATCACCAGTCCCATGTCCAGCTGCCAGCAGGTCCAGGGTCCTGGGGTTCTTCTCACAGGTAAATTTTCCCCTCCCTGGGATTCCTGCACTTCATGTGACTCGAGAAATTGAGTTAGCATTGCAGGCCAGTCTTCTGGGTCTTTCTGGAAATGGATCAGAGGGTTGGAGGGTCTTTCATACATTCAATTTGGCATGGGAAGGTGTAGATCCCTCCCCAGGGAAGGAATCCTTTGTGTTTGATCAAACACATCATGGATCATGCGATCATCTCTTCTCATGGAGGGTTTCCAAAAAGGGTCTGGGGCAATCTTGGGGTCGCTGGGGGTTTCAATCCCCCTCTGTTGGTATTTCCCCTTCACCATGGACCTGCACAGGAAGAAGGGCTCCAGAAAGGTGCTGTCCCACCTTTCCAGGCAAGCCCAGTTTAACTTGACCACTTGCATGGTCACCAGTGCTTGAGGATCAGCAACAATTTTAACTCCTCACTGCCCAGGCTCCCACAGCCCTCGAGCCCTGCAGCACCTTCTCCTGGATCTCCTCCAAGTCACACATGCCAGCACCCCCAGAGTAACATCAAATTTAACAGTGGTTACTTGGGAAAAACCTCCTGGTGATTTGGCTTTTTGGCACTTCTTGAAGGATGTAACTCAGTTTATGACATTGAACATGCAGGGGTAGAGAGAAATATACATATATATATATTTATTTATTTATTTACTTATATATTTACTTATTTATATATTTATTTACTTTATTTATTTATCAATATATATAAATATATATTTTACATATTTTTAATTTTTGGAATTATTTTTGAAAAAGGGCGGTTTAAAACTTCATAAAAATATTCTTCTCTTAATTATATGTATTTTTTTCCCACAGAATTTTAGTTGTGTGCTCTAAACACTTTGGAAAAAGCTCTGCTGCAAGAAGCAAAATTGCCCGAAATAATTTACAAAATGCATCTCTTGGTTCTTCCATGTTATAAGAAAATAGAGCTCTGGAGGCTCTGGATATTTTGTTGGACTTTTAAACTGACAAGATGCACACCATGCAACCAGGTGACTTGGCTTACTTTCAAACAAGGATAAATATCACCAGAAAAAATTATCCAGCGCACTTACACAGCTCTACGTATAGACACAAGAATGGATTCCTTGATTTTTCCACTCAAAAAAATGAAATTTCCAAATTAACAACCCACCCCACTCCCCGCTGCACCTATTGCAAATAACAGAATGGTTCATGGCAGTTGCAATTAAATGCTAATTATTAATGGGAGAGCTTCAGCACCAGCAGCAATTAATATAAAACATAAGTCAAAATTGCAAAAGCAGAATTACAATTGAACAGGGATGTCATTTAGGGAAAAACAAAATCCAAGAAGACTTTGTTATGGAAACAACCCCAAAAGGTCCTTAAAAATGGGGTCCTCAAGAGTGTTTTGTTTGGGGGGTTTATTATCAGTTGATGGGGGTTTTTTGTTTATTTGTTTGTTTGTTGTCAGGTGCTTGGTTTTTTGGTTTTTTGTGCCTTTTTTGGTTTGGGGTTAGTTTGGCTTGCTTTTGTTTTGTTTTGTTCTTTTGTGGGAGTTAAATTCCTCTAAATATGAGTTCTAAGTGTGATAACTAAGCTGTATTAAAGCGTCTACAGTTCTCTGACATGAGCTGCTGCATTCATTTAAGTGACAGAATCACTCAGGTTCTTGGAAAGGACCTCATGAAACACATTATCCTCCTCCAGATCCTGAAAGAACAGACTCATGCTGTTCTTTGCAATTGAAAATGGATTGGTTGATTATGAGCGAGGCATTTTAGTGTGTTGCCATGAAGAAAACAAAACCTGAGTAATTTCTTTACAATTTGGATGCATTTTTTTTTTTTCATTACTCGTGGGAAGGATGTCTTCTGAGGCAGCACAGAAGGCTCCATGTAATGAAAAAGCTTCCTCTGCTTGGAAGGGAAATGAATTAACTTACCCTATAAGAAAACCTGAACTTGATGAGAAAAAAGTTCCATCTTCTGCCTTTAGCGAAGCAGGGAAAAGCAAAATTACGGTGTTTTTCTGATTGCCACGCTTGAAAGTTAGTTTTTCACTACTTAACTTCCTAGAACTTGGATTGCTTTTGCTTCCAACTCAGAATATTCTGTGAAATCTGTGAATCTGTGATTTCCTCCTAAAGTGAGAGAAGTTTGCAAGATGTATTTCTACTCTTCCCTGAAACTGAATTTCTCCCTGTAAAAATCAGGCATCACTTTGGTCAAAAGATTTTTTCCTTCTAAATTTGTGACTGAATGACTGGGAGACCACAGGTACTCATCTCTAGTTGTCATTAATTGGTTCACCTCTGTTTCCCTTTCATTTTCTGCCTCTCCCTGTGTTTGCAAGTAACAGATAGGAAGTCTAACAGGTATGTACATAAAATAAATGCTAATGTTATCCTCTTGAGACTGTTCACTCCTCTGTATAGAAGAAAACAAAATGTGTATTTGAATCACCTCTTTTTAGTGCTCTAAACAAAGCTGCTCATGGGAAAAGACCTCCAAAACCTGTAGCTAATTAAATATGTCCATAATTTAATTTCTTTTAAAATTTAAAGTCTATGATTGAATCTTCAAGTTTTTGCTTTCAGAAAAGATATTTGACTTTCAGAATTTAAGATGAAAATACTCCTTACAGCACTATATTTGCATAACACGTGCATTGAAAAAGTTCCATAAACCAACATAAATTAGATGCCTATCTAACGAGACAAACTTTCAAAGCAAAGATTTGGCTAAACTGTTTTACAAGGGTTATGCTTTTGTTGCCCACGATTGCTTCATTTGTAGCACAGGGGGCAAAATGCATTAAAAGAAGTCAATATTTTACTCTTAAGATTTTAATTAAATTAGGAAGCTCATTAAATAATTATAATTATTATTATTGTTGCAATTATGTTGGTGCTTCAGATTATGTGCAACTAGGATTATTATGCCCACATTCACTATTTCCTTCTGTCCCAGTTTTTTGATGCTTCATTTCCCCTCCAAGGTGACTGGTATCAGGCAGAGGATTTTTGGAAGGGTGCATTGCGACTACTCCGAGGTTGTAGCCAAAATTGCTTGAAGCTGACAGTCTTTCCTTCCCTTCTCACTGCTTTTGGTAATTCTCTATATATTTGATGCCACAGACCACATCTTACTCTTTCTTGTTTGGTTTTCTGTTCTTCTTTTCATCCACATTAGCTCTTCTAAATGTTTTCTGTTTACTTGGTGCTTGTTGTTCACAAAAATTGTTTCAGCCGCTTCTAAAGCTGCTGCTGGGTGAGGGCTGGGACCCCAAAGTTGGGTGCCGGGCCCAGAACCCAGAGCCCAGAGCCCCGTGCCGGGCCCAGAGCCCAGAGCCCAGAGCCCAGAGCCCCGTGCCGGGCCCAGAGTCCCGAGCCCCGAGCCCAGAGCCCCGTGCCGGGCCCAGAGCCCCGAGCCCAGAGCCCCGTGCCGGGCCCAGCCCAGCGGGGGCAGCAGCGCAGGGGCCATTCTGCCCCTCTGCCCCTCAGGCAGAGCCCACCTGCAGAGCTGCCCCAGCCCTGGGCCAGCCCAGCAAGGAGCTGCAGCTGCTGCAGCCAGGCCAGAGGAGGCTCCAGCACGGGCACAGGGATGGAGCAGCTCTGCCGGCAGCAAAGGTGCCACGGCTGCCATCGCTCACCCGGGCACCAGAAGCTTTGGGCTGAGCTCAGGGCGGCCTCGCAGGGCCCCGAGGGGCCGCGGCAAAGATGGACACGGACAATTGCCGAGGGCCGCGGGGACGGCAGCCGGGGAATGGCTGCCGGTGCCAGAGGGCAGGGCTGGCCGGGATCTTGGCAATGAGGAATTGTTCCCTGGCAGGGTGGGCAGGCCCTGGCACAGGGTGCCCAGAGCAGCTGGGGCTGCCCCTGCATCCCTGGCAGTGCCCGAGGCCGGGCTGGACACTGGGGCTGGGAGCTGCCTGGGACAAGGGAAGGTGTCCCTCGATCCTTAATATCCCTTACAACCCAGGCCTTTCTATAATTTTGTGACTCCCTGAGCAGTATTTGCTCATAGAAGAACTATTTTTACTTGGTCATCTGGCATCAGTAGTGCACCCCTACATTTTTAAGGCACCTTACAGCTGTACCTCACTACACTTTCTTTTCAGACACACATTGTGCTGAACCACACAAGTGTAAATGCGTAAAGAAAAACCGAAACAGTTTAGAGATAAAATAACAGTGGATAAATGCTCTTACTAACTAGAACAACACTCTAGACAGCTGAGATCTGTCCAGCTACAGCCTAATGCACCCTTAGATGTATGTTAATTCCAAGGTATGGCCTGTTAAAAGAAACATTAACACCATTTTTACTGGACCATGAGATTGCAGTCACACAATCTATATAAATATTTATACATTTTCTCTCTCATTTTTTCCCTTAAATCATTATTCATAGGAAGCTACATTTGAGCAAAAATTTATCCAGTTGGGGTCATTTGGTCTTGAGGGAAAATAGAGGGGCAGCTCTGATCCCTGGGCTCTGAGGGAATGGCCTGAAGTTGTGCCAGGGCATGTTTAGGCTGGATTTTAGGGAAAGGTTCTTCACCATGAGGGTGCTGGGCACTGCCCAGGCTCCCCAATTCCAGGATCCTTTTTAAAATGCTCCCACAGATGCACAGGACTGGACTATGATCCCTGTGGGTCCCTTCCAGCTCAGGATATTCTATGGTTCTGTATTCTTCGTGCATTTTTTAATGACTTTTCGTCCCCTGGGAGAGAATTCCATTGTGCTGCGAGAGGAACCGTGCAAATCAGTCTCTTTAGGAAGGAAGTAATTAATGAAATTAATGCTTCTCAAAGAGAGGGTGCTGAACGGTGTGCTCAGATAGTTTACAAATATTTTTTTGAGGTGAAACTGGGCTAATCTGAACAGAATATGCATGTAGGTTTATATGATTATCAAACCAAAACCACAAATTTTAGGAAAGAACAGAAGTTGTACATTCAAATAGTACCTTAATCTTCAGATTAAAAAGACATGAGGATGTTTGCAAGTTGTATACCTATAGTTTCTGTACAGAATGGTAAGAAATGAGAAATTGGTGTAGATTGGTCAAAGACATTAATCTTTGTGATAACACACAACATCTGGGCAGGTGCTGTGGGCAATATTTTTTAACCTAGCAATAACCTGAAGGTTTTAAGAATCCCAAGAATTCTTGAGTTGAGGATCATCTACTGCAAAACTGACTTGGATGTGTAATATTTCTTGCTTTATTTTTCACTGCAAGAGTAATAGATCAATTTCTGTGACAGGAAGTAAAACTCTATACTCCTGATAAAAGATGCCAGAGAATTTGTTTAAATCTTGGTTCTCCCAGTAATTCTGCAGCTGCTTTACTCTGAAATGCCATGTGCAATCAACAAAGCATATATTTATCTATGAACTCAAGTTTCATCTAATTATACACCAGCCCATCTTGAATAGTAAAAAGGACACTGTTTCAATGCTTGAAAAGAATTGATTTATGCTTTCAATTAAAAGTAATTATTTCCAACCAGCTATGATTTTGCAGGCTGTGTGTGTGTGCCCACTACAAATGAACAGATCTTTAAATGTTGCATCTTGGCTGTTTGAAATATTGTGCTTTTTCCAACTACAAGAACAATCTGTTTTATAACTAAAATAACACTGAGGTTTACAGTGTGCAGAGTTTCTCCTGCCTAAGTCTTAATAGCATGTAAAAATGCCAGTTCGGGGAGAATTTATTGAAGTGCAGCAGAATTTTAAGTAAAATTAAATAAATTGTCACTCAAAATGTTTGTGGCTCCAGTGTTTTATTAGATAAAACATCTGTCAGATTATTAAAAATGTTAACAATTTAGCACATTTAGCACATTGCAAAAAATTACCTCTACTCTAATCCTTGATTTATGGTTTGCTTGGTTTTATCTTTTTGGGTTTCTTTTTTCAATTTTGTCTCTTTTCTGCTTCTGTGGAAAGCCAGTCCTGACACGAATGTTGATATCCTTGACATAAGAACCTGTCAAAAGGAAGTGTCATGCTCTTCTTTGCTACATATAATATAAAAATCATTGATTCACACATTATAGACTTTATTTCTGACCTTGCAGAAGATTTTCAATGATTTCTTGGAATCCAGCAACACTGAAAAAGGAGATGGCCCCGATTGCAATGTTGTTGGGTGGAGTTCTAAGGATGAGGAGAGTTAGCTGTGCTTAGCTAATATTTTTAATTTTTTTTTTGTTTTTGTTTGGGGTTTTATTTATTTTTAAAAATATTAGGGTTATCAGAAGTAGTTAAAACCAGTTTGCAGCACATAAAGGCACTTGGCTAAAAAAATAGTGTTTCCTTACTATTTTTCAAATAGAACAAGTGAAAGAGGCAAAAAATAGCATACTTCCCATTTCTCTTTATAGAAAATGTATGGATAGAACTGCAGTTACTTCTCAAGGAGATTTATTTTAAACAACATCCATGACTTGTTCTTGTATATTAAGAACAACTTGTGTTATTGTCTGTGAAGTGCTTTCCTTTCTTTCTGTCGTGAGCTTGCCCCACATCTCTTTAGTTGATTTGGGTTCTTCAGTGGATTAATTTTTCTATGTCACCTCTTCTCCTATGCTGCAGCTACCAAAGAATGGAAAACTTGAGTGTTTGAGGGTTTTTTTGTGTTTGACCTGTCAGAATTTAAATATAAGTAAACAGTTAAACAGTCACCAACTTCATCATAATGTCTATAATATTCTCTTTAAAGAACATTAAATTTTAATCCATAGCACCACTTGGTGAAAGAATTTATAGGGATCTCTACAACAATAAAACTATTCCCAAAGAGCAGCACTGGGTGGATAGAAGACAGAATAGAATAACAACTGCTGAAAAAATTTCAGTGTACTTTTGTGGTGCTGATGTTCTCCCTCCCATCACTCCAATTAAGGCTGTAGAATTTCACACTATTTTTTTAATATTTTGGTTTGCACGTTGGTTTTCTGCTAAAAAAAAAAAAGTTTAAATAAACAAAATTAATCACAGAATCCCAGAATAGGTCAGGTTGGAAGAGCCCCCAGTGGATTATCTCTGTGCCCCGAGTTTCTGGTTTTCTGCCTTCAGCTCAATAAGACTTGAGAAAAGTGTTGATCAGATGAATATTTTCCTTCAGGTGAGTAAAATTTCTAAATTCTATTATAAATTTTAATATAATTTAATTTAAATTTTAATATAAGTAAATTTAAATCACTAAAATTTCTGGTGTCTCAACAAGACAATGTAATAGTATTTTATGAACATACTGTTTGTTCCCAAGGGTTTGAATCCAAGATCTTGATTTTGTTTCCTGGGGTTTGCTGATGTCAGCCAGCATGCCAGGAAGATTTTTGCCCTGATACATATCAATAAAGCTAAAGGCTTAGAAAATTAAGTAGAAAAACAAATTTGTGTCTTTACACTGACACATTGCTGCAGCAGAAATATTAAATTCAATGGAGTTCTGTAAAAACTGTAGGCCTATGTCCTTTCCTCCATGTAGAAATTGCTTTCAGAGTAGATAAATTAAGATGATCTAGATTGCTTGCTGATCAATTTCAAGGCTTATCGTTATGAATCAGGAATGTCTGAAGTTTTTCTATCCACAGTGAATTCTTCAGAGGAATTCTCTTAGTTTTGCCAAATGTTTCTCTTCACAGCATCAAAAGCAGGTTAGATTGACAAAGTCAGTATCAATTCAGTTTGGTTTCTTTATTAACATCTTGGGGTTTACTAAGAAGAGTATTTATAGATATTCACAGTAATTATAGTGGAAGGTGTCCTTGCCCACAGCAGGGGAAGAAACGAGATGATCTTTAAGGTCCCTTCCAAGCCAAACCATTCTGATTGATTTTGTGTGTTGTCAAAATGAATTTAAATGTTTAAAGTTCTTTGCCTGTCTGCCTTCAACATTTTTGGCCCCAGTTATTGTGAATTATTCTCATTGGCCATTTATGAACAGTGAACATTATTGAGTGACAACACTGAGATTATAATACTTGATATTTATGATTCTAAGATAAAATTCATTTTTTTAGTTTTTTTTTCCCATCCCCAATGAAAGGAAAATAGGTGTCTACTCATTACCAGGAAACCTGACAATGTGATTGCACGGAAGATGAGTGGAGGACATGAACAAAATCAGTCTGTGAAAACAGAAGAGAAACATCATTCACCTGCAGAAGACAACTGAAATATAGGGTGCATGCCCACTCCTGCTTTACAAGAGGCTTTCTTTTTCTGTGGGAAATGCTGAAGTATGAAACACATCTCTATCAGCAAGCTGGCAGCATCACAGAGAGAAATGGAGCAGGATCTGCTCATGTGTCTGGGCTGATGGGGCAGTTCAGCACGCAGAGCACCCAATCCAATCCCTGGAGAGATTGTTAAAGCAGTGCTAAAACTCTTTCCCTGCTGCACTCTCCGAAAAGATATTGCTGCATCTGTGGGGTCTCAGGCTTTGAAGAGAAGGATCAGAAGGTGAACAAGAGAATCCTCTATCTGACACTTTGATCCCTGTCTTCCTTCCTGTGTTATTAGAGTGAAATGAACAGCAAGTGTTCTACAGTCAGGTTTGGTTTTGGTTGGTTTTTTTTTTTTTAAGACTCACTGGGCTGAGATAGTCAACCTTTCTTTTTTTTTTTCCTTTGCTAGTCATAACATTTTATCTGTATCAACTTAAGATGCTTTTCTTAAATCAGTACAAGAAAGGTCAATTATGGTAGAAAATGGAAAAAAACATCAATAAAGTGCAGTGACTTGCAGAAACCAGTCCCAACTATCTTAGAAACGAAGAGTGAACTTCCTCTATTAAGTTTAAGTGTTTTGATTGAGCTTGGAAGGCACTTCAGTTAAAGAGACAAAACCAAAACTTGGGATAGTCATCATAAGCCAGAAAATAATCTTTAGAAATACTGTCTAACCTTTGTTTAAACAAAAAATTCTAGTGACAGCAAGTCTACAGACTCCCGATAAGATCTGGCACCATTAAAAGCTCGTGGTTTTCTTCTAGTTAAACAAGGAGATCCTATTTACAAACAAAAACTAAAAAATAAATTTAAACAATCTGTCAATGCCGTTTCTAGCTTGTGACTCTCAAAACTCCAAGAGGCGGAATCTAAAATGGAAGAAGATTCAGGATGGAACAGGAAAATGTACCTGTGAGGCTCAGGGAATACTGTAGGACATGACTGAGCAGAGCTTTTCCAGCAAACCTGACTTTATTTCAACACAAAGAGGACCAGTCCAGCGTGGGAGGTGTGAACACAAGGCTCATTTCTAACTCAGAGCACAAAAAGCAGGACAAGGAACCTCCTTTAAAGGCATCAGCTACCTGTAGACAAGCACTTCTGATTTTAAATGTTACACCTTCCAAGCATGGAACATCTAAAAGAAGCTTTTCAGACAGCTAGACTTGGACGGGGATGTTTTTTCTGTCATTTTTCCCATTTCCCCTACAGATATCTGAAATTTAAGTATTATATTGCCTTTGCTATATTGTATGAAATATATGGTGGTCAAGTTCAACAAGTGGAGCACCCTGAGTATTTTACTCAATGCATAATTGTGACACTGAGGTAATTTGTTCTTCACTCTCACTCACTGGATTACTTAGAGCTTCTGAATGGGGTTGATGTTTTATTTCTCAGTAGTTTATTTCTTGATGTTTTATTACCATGTCAGCAGGTGAAGAGGAGGTTGTAATGCAGACATCCCATTATTCACTTAAATATTGTAATTCCTTCTTGATAGTCTGAAAATTGTAATTTTAAATGGAAGAAAATAAATTTCTGACAAAACAAGCATCAGAATGGGTAGAAAACACTGTGAGATTTAACTTCTCACACTTCAAACTTATTAATAGATTTTAGAACATATTCTGTCTGGATGAAATCTAAAAGTGCTTGCTTCCTTAGTGTTGCTAAACATCAATGTCACTGGTAAGCTTTCTCTCTTGTTTTTTAGATTTTTTTTTTACTATATATATACCCACACATATACCCTGCATGTTTTCTACCAGTTTTTAAACTGAATTTCTCCTGCAGTTGTCATTTTTAAAGCACATCCTGATGTGTTTTTGGGCATAAATAGTACTGTTTAGTAAATGATAGCTTCTTCACACTGAAAAAAATGAACTGTTTGAATTTATCCTGGTTTCAAGACTAGTCAGAAACCACTAGTACTTTCCACAAGTTAGATTATCCAGATCTCTTTATTCTTTTAAGACACCAGGAGATATGAGCACAATCCACTTCAAAAAAACTGGCTAAAAATGCAATGTTAATTGACTGCATGAGGCAATCAAAATATTTACTACCTCAGTGCAATCACATTTTCATAATTTTTCATTTTAATGACTCCCTCTCTCTCTGTAAATAGTAGTTCTTTCTATCATTTCATTACTTCAAGTAATGGGAATGTATGAAAGGAGAACAATTTACATTCTTATCAAACATTGAACACCCCATTCCTTAGGCAAATGTTTGCCTCCCTTTCCACTTCAGAGTTTATGGGAAAGAGAGCTGTGGGAATTCCATTTTATGAATGAATGAAAGATTAAGGGAATCCCCTACAACAGCAAACTGTGATCACTTTTGAACTGAAAAGCTGTTTCCCTGTGGCGTAGATGTAAATACTCACTATTGATTCCCACACCAAAAGGAATTATTCTGACTTATTGAAATTATCTGACGCCACTTAGGAATTTTCTTCGCTTTCCTGCGCACTTTCCAGCATTTCTGGAATCTTGGAGTGATGGGGTTTTTATTAAAATCTATTGCTGTGCTTGAGGATGTCTTTGTGTTCCCCTCTCCTCACACCATTTTAATGTTTGCTGGTATTAAAGGCTCATTGCAGTTATAAACTGGTAATTAAATGTGACCTTGGGGGACAAAATAAATGCAGCTGACAGGTGTATTTTCTGTATAGATGGGGATAAAAAACACCTCTGCCACCCCTAGGGAGAGAGAGAGACAATCAGGGGATACAAGAGCTCAGTTCTGAGCCTGAAAGAGGAGATTTGAGGATTCTTTTGCTTTTTGCAGCAAACTGAGTCCCAGAAAGAACTGTTGGAGGGGGAGCAGGGTTTGCAGGACCCTTAAAGGTGATCTTGGGAACTGGTGGCAGGAGTCAAAAAAAGTAGAGTTCTAGAACCCTGACCCAAAGGAAAGGCCCAGAGAGGTTTAAAACAAATAGCCTTCTAATCCTTTCTATAAGATGAAACAGCTAGAAGATACATAAATCTGATATTTCTATGAATTTTAATAGCCTTTTGAAAATGCTACCGCAGGGCGTTTGCAGGCATAAAAGTAATCTCACATTCAGGATTACTTTCAAACAATATAAATACCTGCCCAAGAAAATGTGTGTTGTTCCTGACAAGGACCACATTTTTTTTTTTTCGTTTTTGATGGGAGACTCTTAAAGCTGTCTCAAAATTCAGATGTTGATTTAGTTTTGGGTCATTATTCGTGTGAAAGATTAACGCCGCGCTGAAGAGTTCTGCAAGCTCCTGTTTTTATAGAAAACCTTGGCTCAGCAGAAAACAAATTGGAACCTCAGTGCTCTGAAATCTCCAGTCAATGTGATAAATGTTTGAAATTTATTGACTGTGAATGCATAAGTGCCAGGGGATTGAATTTGGGGGAAATACTAAAAGGACTCCAAAATTAGTGCAGACAAAGGCAGCAGGAATTGTATTTTACACTGGCATGCACTCATTGTTCACAAGAACTTTCCCCCCATAATATTTCTCATAACCTGAACGAACCTGAAAGGTCTTGAAAAATCACCTGTAGAAACTGAGGATTCAGTTGTAATATAATCTACCAACACTGATTTCTTTTTCAGTATAGTATTTTTTTCTTCTCTTTGTAGAGGATTCCAACTAGAAAACCTTAGGGAAGAACATGAGGAAAGCAAGGGCAAATAACAGAGGTGGTACCTGATTTAATTATATTCTCAAAGTGCTAATGTAATTTCATAAAATGCTAGTTATGCATACAAATTGATGATTTTTTCCCTGAAATATTGTTTTCTAAAAATCCATAAATATCTTCACAGAGAATCACAGAATCACAGACTGTTCTGAACTGAAAGGGATCCATAAAGATCATTCAGTCCAACTCCTGGCCCTGACAGGTCTCTTAAAGTTAAACAAACCAGAAAGGAATTTCAATAGCAGCAGGTTTTTTTTCCTCTAAATTTCTTGAAAAAAATTCATAGCCCTCATCCTATCCAAAAGATGTCTAACTTATATCTGACTAGAATTTGCTCTTCTCCTTTAATAAGTGTGAACTATAAACTCAAATTCTTTTTGAAGACACACCATTGTATTTAACAACACAATTCCTTTTACATAAATCTGTGGTTTAGTTACACCCATTCCATGGGTCAGTCATTGGGGCACTGAACTTCTTTTGTATTTTCATTTTCTGCTGCATGATTCATGTCAGGGTTCACAGAAAGGAACCCATCTTTTCTTTATTATTTTTAATCTTTTACAAATGGGAAAAAGGTACAGCTAATTCAATTTTAGTTGTGTTGGCTTTACATTGACTCCAGGAGAGGAAAGACTTTTCAAAAATCCATTTAGTTTCAATATATGGAACGAAATGTGGAGTTACAGCATTTACAAGAAGAAAGGACATTTTGCTCCTACTTCTGCAAAATGTCATTTTCCACAAGTGCTGCCTCTTGCAATTATTGCCTCTCTGTGCACAGAAACAAAGAGTACCCAAAAGCTTTATGAAAGTACAGCTATCATCTGTAGATATAGATAGAAAGATATCATCTGTTCATTCCCTGTGGCTTGCAAATGGCAGTGCCTTGAGCTGTTCCTTTCTAAAATACATTTTAAAATGTGTTTTAAAACCCCACATTTTTATCTATGTTTGAGATGAACTAATCCAAGACATCAACAATCTCATTTATTCACATTGTAAATAAATCAGTATCTGCAGAGGACACTGCTTCATAAGCAAATTGAACTGTGTGCTTTGCATCGGAAATTGGCATGGAGAGATGATCAGTAAGAAAAACAGGAATTTTACACCTGGAGTGTTCTACACTGTAAATGATCTCCTCATCAGTGTTTTTTGATGTGAATTATATCCTTTAAACTCTGGCACTTCCCAGCTCTGGGCGTGCTGGGGGTTCCTGATCTTCCTTGGACCATCCCAGAATTCTGGAACCAGTTCTGTCTCTTTTTCTGAGGGGATTTTCTGAAGTCAGTCTGGTGGAGTGTTTACTCTGTGTTTTACTCTCTGTAGAATCAAAGAGAGCAGCTCTCTGGGAATTCTATATTGTGTTTTTTTCCCTGTGAAAACTTTAGAGCTCCTGTACATTTTGCTCCAGCTAACTGAACAATAAAATTGATATTTTTAATATGGTCTAAGTAATACTTTTGGATATGTTTGAAACCGGAATGAGGGCATGAAAAATCTGATCTTTTATCCACCTCCCTTTGCTTAATGAGTGCTCCAAAATAATGTATTGCTTCCCCTGCTGGGCATGGTGTCATATTCTCAAAGCACATGGGATTACACAAAAAATTTCATGTTCAAATCTCTTTTGGTGTAGGCTAGACTGAAACTCTGAGGTACTTCCTTGTAAGTCTAATAGTTTCTTAAATAGTTTTTCAAATACTGCATTTCTATATTTATTTATTTTTCTTTTTAGTATCCAGAATGGCTGTGAGGATATCAATTAATCAACATCAAAAATTATATATTAGGAGGTCATTCAATAAAAAAAAAAAATCTGTGGAAGAGCTTTAAATTTGTGAGTATTAATAGCTGTCTAATGTGACAACAATATATCTAGTTGCAGAGGTAAAATAAACTTTGATTTCATTATATACTGTAAGATGAGCTAGAATACACCCTGTGAAGTGAAATAAATGCAATTGTATGACTTAGTAGTTGCCAAACATTTTAAGAAATATGAAGACTGCATGGGGATATTTGCAGAAAAGTTCTAGCAGCATTTGAAGTTCTAGTGAAAACTGAACTTGTAGAGGGTTTCTAATCTCAAGTGTAAAAATGCATTTTATCATGGAGATGTAGGTGTTTTTTTGGTATAATAATAATAATAATAATAATAATAATAATAATAATAATAATAATTTATTACACATTACTATTACTTCTTATTTATTATAATAATATTAACATTAATATTATTATTATTAATAATAACACAGGGTACAGAGCTGATGGTTTCTGCCAGGAAAGAGTGCAGCCAGCCACAAGGACATGAGACAAACAGTGTTTTTAATCCTCTGGGTTCTGATAGTGAGAAGGGGAAATTAATTTCTTTGGTTTGGAAATATATCAGGATCTGATTAAGTAAACAGTAAGATTCCTTTTCTCCCCACAGCTGGCTTCCTAAAATAAAAAATTGTCTCACTGGGAGACACGGGGGAATGTGAGAATTATACACACAGGTATCAAAGGCTTTCTTAAAATAGGAGCTTTCCTGTAATTCAATAATTAAATAGGGAAATCTTCTAAGATTCTGTAATAAATTAGGCCAAAAAAACCCAACCAACCAAAAAAAAAAAAAACCCAAAACAACAACAATGTCAACAAAAACAACCAAACCAAAACAAACAAAAAAAACAAAACCAAAAAAATCCAAACCAAACAAAACCACCAAAATGCACATGGAAATTGCTTCTTTCAAAGGACTTTTTGGTTAATATTTTTGAATCTATCCTCATATTGAAATAGGATGTTTTGTTTTGCTTCTCACAGGTTTCCAAGGGTGTCAACCTGACAACTGGAGTGAAACTGGGGAGGTTTTCCACCTCAGGAAAAATGCATGTGATATATTAACTTCACAAACAGCTCTAAAAATGGATGAATTTCACTTTTTGCCACTCTTGAGACATAACTTAAGCCTTAAATCTGTGGGGGTATTTGAACTGCAGCTCCAAGAAGCTGCATAAAAACTGAGGGGCCAACATCATCTGTGCAGGTCAAGTTCTCACCATGCCCAGCTATGCATCCAAGCACTGTTAAAGGGATTTTTTTAAAGATATCAGCAGCTTCTTTTCCCTTTGTCAGACCCAGGGTCAGGAAAAAAGAGTGTCTTTGTGCATTTGGAGGAATGGGACCTTGCACTTATGGAAGAGAAAGATGAGGAGAAGGACAGTGATACTGGCATGGTTAGAAATGAACACCATGGATGTTCCCCCTCTCCAAGTTACCAGATGGGGCCAATAAGAACATCACTTTAAAGGAAAAGACATAATTTGCAAGCTGACCCAAAAGCTGAATTTTTCTTCTTGTCAGTCAAAATTTACCTTCATATCCATGGATTTTTTTCTACTGCTATGCAACACTTTTAATTTTATATTTTTTTTCTGTGACCAAAGTCTGCATAAGGCTGAATTTATCAGTTCTAATGGATATTTTTCTTGAGGGAATTCTATGTGTATCAAACTGGCATAAATCCAAAATGGTAAATTCTGTAATTGCCTTCTTTCTTTTGCAGCAAAAAGAGGTCTTTTAACTTTCCATTTGTGGTAAATATACAGAATATTTCAGTGTGTAAACTATTGCCCCCTTTAAAAATATATTTTAGAAAATCTCATGGATACCCTCAGACAAGAAAATAAGCACAGGCTAACCTGAGCTGCTTTTGATCAGTTTGAATACAGAGAGAAAACTTATCTACATTTTAAAAAACCAAAAAACCCCAAAAAACACTGCTCTCATAACTTCTATTAATCTTTATTTATAAAGAAATCAGGGCAGATGCAACCTGGGGATGGTGGTGCAGGAAATACTAATGATATATTCTTATGGGAAGGTGTGGGATTCCCATTGCTTGAACTGTTTTCAAATTTAGCCTGCAGACACTCATTTGATTCTTTGATCTACATATTGTTTTTCTACCTGCCCACCTGAGAGGGTTTGCTTATCGAGCTTTGATTGAATAAACCAGTCAGAGTCTACAAGCTTTTAAAAGCAAAGATTTTTAAATTTCCCCCTGAGTTTAAAAAAGTTGTCGTGATAACATATCAGAAAGCATTTGGTGAAACTGAAAGATGTTTCAAAGCTTGTTTGGTCAGTTCTGCTTCTGGTCTATGTCCCCCACAGTTTTGGGTGACCTTTCTAAAAAGTCTCACAGCCAAAACTCTTGCATGTTCAAAGAGTGAACTGGTGCTGCCGTTTGACATTTCTTGCTGTAGCTGGAACACAAAATACAAAACACAATCCCTGTCTACACAGCACTTGAGAGCACACTGCAGTGTGAGTACATGTGAATATGAATACCAATTGCTGCCCATATTGTGAACCAAATTTTGCCATCTGGTGCAGCTACACCACTTTACTGAACTGAATAGAGGAGAGAGTGTGTATGTCAGACAAAAGAAGGAGCACTAATTAATATTCATTAACACTCACTGCTTCTTCTCCTGCATGTTGTTTGCAAATGGATTGTGAAATTCACCACTAAGAGTTGCTCACAAATATTCATTAATTTCTTTGTGAAATTTTCTCTTTCATGTCTAGTGCACAAAGATGTTGCTATAAATATTCATAATTCAGGATGTGTTGACTGGTTACATAAGTCATATTATGTTACTTCTGCTTTCTTCTGCTTAATTTATGTAAATAGCAAGTACAAGAAGACTGGCAAATTTCAAATGTTAAAACTAAATGTGGAGCTCAGGGATAGCTAGTGGGAAAAAGGCTCTTTTCTTGCAAGCATGTATTGAAAAAGACAGAACAGAATTTTCAAGTTCATATATGTGATTTGGAGTACACTTCTAGGAATATCAATAGGCTGTGCCTTAAGTTTCCTATGGGATTTTGAAAACCAATTTGAATATTTATGGGAGGGGATATATAATACCTGAATTTGAAAGCAAGCTGCTGATATGTTTTATTTTTTTTCTCCTGAAAAATATGTCTGGAAAAAAAGCTGGGGTTAAAATTGAAGCAAACTGGAAAGTTGTAGGCACAGTTATAACTTTAGGGAAATTATTGAGGTAAATGTGGGTATTCTCCAGATGGAATATGGTGGGTCTTGTTAGCTGACAAATCACACATAAGCTGTCAACCAAGGGAGGTAAAAGGAGTCACCAGCCATGGCAAAACTCTCTTTTTAGAGGTAATACTGACATGGACACAGTTCCCAAAGTTACTTCAGATGTAATACTGGCCCAGATCTCGGCCCCAAAATCACCTCAGATGTAATCCTAATGTGGATGCCCACCTCAAAATCCCTCCAGATGTAATCCTGACATGGATCCCCCTCCCAAAATCACCCCAGATGTAATGCTGACATGGATCCCCCTCCCAAAATCACCCCAGATGTAATGCTGACATGGATCCCCATCCCAAAATCACCCCAGATGTAATGCTGACATGGATCCCCATCCCAAAATCACCCCAGATGTAATGCTTATGTGAGCACTCGCCCTAAAGTTACCTGGCTCCAAAGTATGACCGCCCCTCACTGATCATGATGTACGACTACAGTAATTTGAGCTCCACTTAAATAGGAAAAAAACAGCATGTGAAAAAAAAGCAACTTGAGAACTGAGAGAAATCACAGCAGATCTTCTGGGTTCAGTGGATAAAATCTCAAATCTCAAATCGACCAAAACTACTCCAAAATCACAGTGTAATCCCATTAAAGTTTGTCTCAAAGTGTCTTTTTTGAGGGATTACAGCTGTCTGCCTCTTGCTCTGAACACATTTTTGCAGACAGATTATGCCACCAGCACTCCTCAAACCTTAACCAGCCATGATTTTGTTAACAAAAAGTGTTTTTCCATAAGCTGCCAGGGCCAGTCCTTCCCAGGCACTGGAAGTTGCTGGCAGTGGGGAACACACTCCAATACAGGACCTCAGAAAGGTCTCTCTGCACTCTGCTAAAATAAATACAAAATAATTTGTCTAATAAATCCTGAAGATACCTGCAAAGGCATTCAAATTCTCCATGTGCTTCCTTTAAATGTTAAGGCTGAGAGCATTTGCCAGGAGAATAAAAATGTGGATATTGGTGAAGAAGAACAGCACATGTCATCCCCATCCCAGGTAATGACACCAACGTGTAGGAGGATACCAGGTAGAAAGAAAGTGAATAATTCACCTTTTCACATTCTCTTCAATGTCCTAGAAGAAACTTTTAGCTATAGGCACTTCTAAGCAGATTTCATTCTCATACTTTTAAAAGTCATACTTCATAAAGTTTGGCTTTTTGTGATGATGGGGGATTTTTGGTTTGGTTTAGGTTTTTTGTTTTGTTTGTTTGCTCATTTTTTATTATTTTTTAAAATATATTTTGGTTGCATTTTAAGCTTAAAAATTTGTCTTTTAACCCTTCTTAAGTCTTTGGTTTTATTCTTCCAGTTATTGACTTGTCCATTTACCCCATTGTGTAAGATTTGGCAAAAATTTTAGCTCATGATAATTTCTCTTACAGGATTATTACTACTTCTTAAAGCAAGCAACAGCAACAGAAAACCCCCAAAACATTTTCACATCACATATTATGACAGGTTTGGAAGTTACAGTTCTGTTAGTTCTTCTGTATAGCTGCCAATGTTGTTTTACTTTTATTCTTGTCTTATTAATTTTAGTTACTATTATTATTACTATTATTATCATTATCATTATCATTATCATTATCATTATCATTATCATTATCATTATCATTATTATTATTATTATTAAAGAATATCTTCCATTTCTGAACTGACAGGTATCTGTAATTTGTGTATTATTTCCCCCCTAAAGAGGCTGTGTGGGGCCCAGCCCACAACTTCTTGAGAAATTTATGCAGAAGTACAAAGAGTGAGGGAAGAAACACATTTCTGATAGCTGCAATGAACAGGAATATTAATATTTTTATATTCTTTTTATTCTTTATATAATTTCACAGTGGAAATAACATCTCTGGCTTGTAACACAGTATCTAAAAGAAAAGATGTGGCAACAGAAGAAAAACAACACTCCAGGCTGGGACAGAGGAGCTGGGATGCTGGGACAGCCCTGGGGGCGCTGTGCCAGCAGCCGGCCACAGCCCAGGGGTGCCCGGGTCCCAGAGGCCGATGGCCCCGGGGCTGTGCCGGCCGGGGGGCGGCAGCAGGAGCGGGGCAGGGCCCGTCCCTGGGCCGGCCCTGCTGAGGCCGCGCCTCGAGGGCTGCGGCACCTCCGGGCCCTCACACGGGCAATGGAGCGGCTGCGGCGTGGCCGGGGCAGGGAACGGAGCTGGGAAGGGAATGGAGCCCCAGGAGAGGCTGAGGGAGCCGGGAAGGGGCTCAGCCTGGAGCAAAGGAGGCTCGGGGGGCCCTTGTGGCTCTGCACAGCTCCTGCCAGGAGGGCACAGCCGGGGGGAACGGGGACAGGAGCAGAGGGAACGGCCTCAGGCTGGGCCAGGGCAGCTCAGGGTGGGCACAGCAGGAATTTCCCCATGGAAAGGGGGCTCAGGAGCTGCCTTGGCACTGCCCAGGGGGGCTTGGAGTGCCCAGCCCTGCAGGTGGCACCTGGAGGTGGCACTCGGAGCTCTGGGCTGGGGACAAGGTGGGGACTGGGCACAGCTGGGAATCCATGGGCTGGCAGGGATTTTCCAGTCTAAATAATGATTCTGTTTTCCTGGGTTTCTGTTGATATCTATATCAGCACTTTATATATATGTATATAAAAAATCTGAAAATCTGTGTCTGGCTATATCTCTAGCTATCTATAGCTATATCTATGTCTATGTCCATATCTATATATCTATATCTATATCATCTTTAGCTATATGTGTATCTAATCTATCTGTGACGGTGCTCGCAGGAGTCTTTGGATGAGGGAAGCAACGAGGATTTAACTCCATATTTCAGAAGGCTTGATTTATTACTTTATGATATATATTACATTAAAACTATACTGAAAGAATAGAAGAAAAGGTTTCATCTTAGAAGGCCAGCTAAGCTAAGAATAGAAAGGAGAGAATGATAACAAAATGGCCTTGTGTGGCCAATAATTGTAAACATCCAAAATGGGCCAATCAAAAATCCACCTGTTGCATTCCACAGCAGCAGATAACCATTGTTTACATTTTGTCCCTGAGGCCTCTCAGCCTCTCAGGAGGAAAAAAATATCAGGGAGAAGATTTACATAAAAAGATGACTGTGACATCTATCTATCTATCTATATCATATATCTCTATCTGTCTCTATTTCTATCTATACATATATCTGTATCTATATCTATATCACCTGTATCTATATCTATACCCACTTATAACAGTATTTATCTATATATCGATATGTGTGGGCACAGTGGTTCTGGGATTCTGAGGTAAATAACATATCGAAACACACCAAACTTCAGATATAGGCTGGACATACCACACGTTTCTGTGCTGGTTTCACCTGTAATTGTGAGGGTATGACTACCACAGGTAGTTTCCACAGACACAGCTGAGGAAAATGTGAATGTGCTACCATCAGACCAGGGGCCTGCTACCACATGTGTCCAGACACGAGTCAAAATCTCCCAAACCCACCGTAACCAGTCAGCCATCAATGCGAATTGCTTTCAGCAGGTTTTGAAGGTCAGTATCCTAATGACAGACTTCCACACCTTCTCTTTTCTTCTTTTTGACCTCATAATAATTTGTAATAACCTTCTGGAGAAGCTGACACTGCAGACAGATATCTACCCAAGGTGGTAGGGTCTTTCTGCTGTTATACATTAGCAATAGTTTATTCTTAAAATATATTTGGCTTAGAACTTAAATTCTATATTTACATACTGGTCAATGTTTACATAACGCTCTTTCTTAGGTTATTTTTTCTCTGAACTATTTTCCACAAGATAAAAGCTCTCTAGAGTGAAAATTAGAATTTTACTACTGTCATCCATTTTCATTGCTGTCACTTTCAGAAATAATTGAAGGAAACTACTAAAAAAGATGTACAGAATATTTTAGTTGCTGCTTCTCTGAATACATTTTAATCATTTCATGGGAAAAGACACTTTGCAGACTATATTTACAAAACCTAATTTTATTATGGTACATTAAGAACTGGTTAATTTTGTGAAACTCTTACAAATTGTTAATTCACTGCCTTATGTCAGCCTGTAAAATTAGTAAACATTTCTTAGATTTTACAATGAAAAAAAATAATGGAATGATGTCACTGCTGAGAAAATTTGAGGTTAATATGAAACATATTTGGGGAAAGAAAAATAATGCTTTGCTGCTAAAATAAAAGTCAGGGTTTTTTTTTTTTAAACTTGTCTGGCACTTTCTCTGTCCATTAGAGAATTTTCTTTTAACATTCCCTATTATTGGCTTATTACATTGCGTATATATTCTTAATACTCAAAACCCTTTCATTCCCTACAATAACAGAAAAGCGTTGTATGAATTAAAAAGAGCCAAAATCACCTTCAAATAAAAGAGTGCAATACTGCTGATTTCAGAAGTAGCTGCACAAACCATCTTGGCCAGTCATTGTGAACACAATTTAACTTTGATACAGTAAAAGAATGAAAATTCCTAGAACCTTGGGAGGAGGGTGGTGAGTTGAAGTAGTTTCAAAGAAAAACATCAAGACTGTCAAAAGTATGGGCTTAACTTCATTTTTATTGTAATCTTATAGTCAAGACAAACAAGAATTTTGTTTCAGACCTAGAGGACATTCAGTGTTGGGAACAGTGGCACATTTAATATCAAACACATGTTGGCTTACAGCACTGGTATTTGCCCAAAGCTACTTTTTATTGAGTTTGGCTGCCCTATAGGGGTGAAAAGTCTTTATGTGATTAAAATATTTGCCTTGGGATCCATAGGAAACATTGGATTAATGAAAATAAAAATTAATGATAAAAACTTAATCAAAATATCACCATCTCCAACAAAGTCTTGACCTAAATGAATTAACGAATGTTTTGGTCCAGCCAATCAATTTATTTCTCAGCTCTGTAGCACAGGGCTACTACTTAATCAATCATCCCCTGACAAAGAGCATTTTGAAATTTCTTATTAGGACAGAGATGCAGGGGCTGTCAAGTTAACATCCATGAATTTCCCTTAATTTCCTAAAGCAGCAGCACAGCACAAAAAGCTCAGTTTGCAAGTGTGAACACAGTGATGGAATGTCGTCCAGAGGGACCTGGACACCGGCAGGGGATCCCATGGGGATCTCAGGAGGCTGAACCAGGCCAGGGACGGTGCGGCCCCCGGGTCAGGGCAGCCCCGGGCTGGATCCAGGCTGGGCTGAGCAGAGGGAGCAGCCCTGGAGGAGCCCTGGGGGTGCTGTGGGGCAGGGCTGGGACCCCAAAGCCTGAGCTGGGACCCCAAAGACCGTGCCGGGCCCAGAGCCCCGTGCCGGGCCCAGAGCCCAGAGCCCAGAGCCCAGAGCCCCGTGCCGGGCCCTGCCCAGCGGGGGCAGCAGCGCAGGGGCCATTCTGCCCCTCTGCCCCTCAGGCAGAGCCCACCTGCAGAGCTGCCCCAGCCCTGGGCCAGCCCAGCAAGGAGCTGCAGCTGCTGCGGCCAGGCCAGAGGAGGCTCCAGCACGGGCACAGGGATGGAGCAGCTCTGCCGGCAGCAAAGGTGCCACGGCTGCCATCGCTCACCCGGGCACCAGAAGCTTTGGCCTGAGCTCAGGGCGGCCTCGCAGGGCCCCGAGGGGCCGCGGCAAAGATGGACACGGACAATTGCCGAGGGCCGCGGGGACGGCAGCCGGGGAATGGCTCCCGGTGCCAGAGGGCAGGGCTGGCCGGGATCTTGGCAATGAGGAATTGTTCCCTGGCAGGGTGGGCAGGCCCTGGCACAGGTGCCCAGAGCAGCTGGGGCTGCCCCTGCATCCCTGGCACTGCCTGAGGCCGGGCTGGACACTGGGACAGTGGGAGGGGTCCCTGCCATGGCAGGGGGTGGCACTGGATGGGCTTTGGGGTCCTTTCCAACCCAAACCCTCCTGTGATACTGAAGTTAAAGACTTCAGTTTATGAACCGAACTCTAACAGATCATAGTGGACTCATTTATCCCAGTCTTGCCCAGAAAAGCAGATTCCGGCAACTTTCAGTGTTCATCTACCCCTCAGTGCTGAGATCCCAAACTCCTGCCTCCCTCCCCCTGGGCATGACACAGCATTCACCCCCTGCCCACAGGTACCCCGAGATGATACTGTGCGATCAGCTACGGGCTTTCCAGCACAAAAGACAGAAACAATCTACAAATAATCTGCTAAATGCAATAATGCTTATCAATTAAATATTAAATAACCCCACTCATTTAATAACCTACCAAACTATTATGATATTTTATGTTGTTCCATTTGCATATCTTAAGGAATTAGAAAAGAGGTCAGAGATTCAAGAGTGACTTTTTAAGGGAGGAGGAAAAATGTTCCTGTTAAAGGATGCAATGCAAAATTTTGACATTTCTTGGCTATCAGTACTTGAGAAGGGTGTTACCCAAAAATAACACAGCTGGTTGGTTTTTCTCACATTTTTCTACCTCCAAATACTTAAAAGGCGCTCCAAGGATGTACTGTAAAGTCAAAACTTACAGGAGCAGAAAGGAACCTCTGCCATCCACATTTCATTTGTCCCCTGTTCATAGCCCTTATAATTGTTATGAATGGAAATTACATATGAGAGCATTTCTGACAGCCTTGCATATTTAAGGACCTTGTTACGTAGAGGATACTCTCCTGTGCTGTAGTGCTGCTATAAATCTCCTTAAGGGGGATTATTTCAATTTCAATTACAATAACAGTGTCAAACTTTGGCAGATCATTGGGAAATTCTTTAAGGAAGAAAGAACTAAAATTTTTCCTGCAGCTAAAAAATGTTTAGCATGAGAGATCCAGTTCCCATTTGGTACTTAGTAAAGAAAAAACATTTTGAAATGTGTGAGGAGGAAAAGTTTCAAGGTCATACAGATACTTAGGGGAAAAAAATTAATTAAAAACTTGAATTTAAACATTTATTTACAGTTATATGATTTTATTAGTAATGTTTGTAAATTCTAGTATTTATTTTATATATTTTAAGTAACAGGAGTGTTAAGTATAAATGTAATAGTTCAGAAACTATTTTCATTTTGCATTCACAATTAACAGCTCATTATTACCTGACTGCTTAAATAATTTCAAGGTAATCTGATAAGCACAGATTTTTTTTTTTCCACAGAAATGGAAAAAAAGAGTGAATTGGACTTTGTTCAGCAGTCAATTAAAAGCAGCATTTTCATAGGTATAAGTTCAAACTAGGCAAAATCTTCAAAATAGAAATATGCCTTTACTGTGTGATGTGATTTGGGGAGAAAAAAAACTTATAGCCAAAAAAATTTAGTTTATAGTAGTCACTGTCTTAACAGTAAAAAAATTGTCAACGATTTTTTTACAAGAGGTAAGAAATCTCGTTTTTTCCCTTTCTTATCCTACATTTGACTTTCTTCCCTCTTCTTTCATGTTGTGTTTTGCAAAGCTTTTTAAAAAGTGCCCCAGAATCCTGAATTCAGTGGGAAGTTCATTACTCACTTCAGCAGTAAATGCTCGGTAGCTGAATCACTGTGAAAATCCCACTACACTTTAATTATATACAGTAAGCTGAAAGGGTTTTTTTCTTCTTTTTTTGGACTATGTTTCCTTTTAACATGTACATATGAATCACACACTTGGATACCACTGGTGGTTGGTTCTCTTGGTGAAAGCGAAACAGAAATAAATTCTGCTACTAGGAACATGATCAAGAGCTTTTTATGTTTTCAGAAAGAAAAAAAGAAATTTCAGATTTATTGTTTCCCTTTTCTTTTCCTTATCAGTTTTTGCTGTTTAGAATGGTAATGGGGGCATAAACTCAAATTATCTGAAGTTGAGGAATAAAGTGTTCTTTAAACACAAATAACAAAAAAGGAAAAAATATCCAAACAACATCACCATCTAGTCTGAAATTATTTTTTTCAGATTCAAAATACTTAGCAAAGAAAGATATTGTAATGTGAGCACCTAATTCTGATTCCTTACTCACATTACAAATCTTGGTGGCCTTTTGCTCACTTCTACAAAAATGTAAAAATAAAGTAAATTAGACTTCAGATTATTTACTTTAAATGTTAGCACACTAATCTTTCCTATAATATATGGTACAAGATTCATCCAAACATATAATACTTTTTTTTTTTTTAAGAATTAAGCCAAGTTGTCTCTGTAGTTTGTTCTGCCAAGTAAAAACCACTTACCAGTCAAAAAATTCAGAGATGTTTATTTTCTTTAAGATTAACAAACTCTAAAGAAACTTAGTAAGATTTTGAGTCTTGGGATAAAACATAAAAATGGACCTATAAAACTTCATGTGCCTATTTATTTAATTAGTAATGTTTGAAACTTAAAATATTTTTGCCTTACCTTCTTTTCTTGACAGCACAAAGAGAATTGGTAATTTGCCTACATTCCAGAGTTTTAAGCGCTTGCAAAAAAATTTGAAGCCCAACTTTAAACGGGCCATAACCAGAAATGGCAAAGAACTTATATGCTGGGTATTCAAACCATAGAAATACAGAACAAAAGATTTCTTTTGACTATGCATTTCTCAGTATTATCGAGAAGAATAACAGAGAATGGAAATAAAAGTATGCTGTCATGAGTGGACCTTTGGTTAAAAATAGCACATTTTTCACTAGGAAATGCATTGGGATTGTGTCACCTGAGGGGAAGGCATGGGGCAGCTGGGCAAAAGGGGTGGGAATTGGCACCCAGAAGGGAAATAAGGCACCTGAAATTAAGGAAAAGATGATGCAAAACTGATTGGCTTGGACTGGACAAGACACCCCAGTGACTGCAGGTAAAATGAGACGTACAAAAAAGTAATTTTTGCTGACCTGAAACTCACCAGTATATGACCTACTTGTGAAATCTTTCTCTTTTTAAATTACTGCAGGAAAAGTTGTCATTCAGATATTTATATGTGAGCGGAGAACAGAGGGAGGATTTCTGAGGGTGGGATGATCATGCCTGGAGCACATTAGGAACTTAATTTTTAATTTCATTTCAAGCCATCCTACATTCATTTAAAATGAGATATTTTTCATAGAAGAATACTCTTCAAAAGGAAAAATCAAAAGTTAGAAATGTTCCTAAAGCCAAATGGTTTTAATTCAACAGTCGCCCAGAAAAAGAAATAATGCAGAACTTTGGAGTAAAAGTGATAGATGTTAAATTTAGCAAATATTATTCAGACATATCTCTAAAGTTCGGGTTTGATATTCTAAAACAATTAGAGAAACCTAAATTGTGAAATCTGATGGAACCATTAATTCCATCTTAGTGACAAAGAAAAGAATGTGGGATCTACAGATGAGCCCAGAAAAGCTTATTTATGAAGGATTTTAGATTCTACCTTCAAGATTTTGATTGTCTGATTAATTAAAACAGCAGCAAGAATTTTGCAATGATGTAATGGCTTACTTAAAAAAAAAAACTTTCAGCATTCAGATTTCCTTCCATTTCCAGAATGGTTGGTTTTGTGGTGTTTTTTTGCTTATCTCATTTTTCCTTTCTCATTTCCTTCTGCTTCAATAGGTATGAATTTTTATATGCATATAAATTTAAAGAATGGAGTTTCTGCTTTGATTTTCTGACCAAAGGAAAACGCAACAAACATCTGTTGAGTCCTATCAGTTCAGAATAACTGATGGGTTTTTTTCAGGGGTATATAAGCAAGGAAGAACATTTTGACTTGAGTTTTATTTTTGGTTGGGTTTGGTTTTGGGTTTTTTTATTCTATTTTGTGAGATTTCTGTTGGTTTTGGTGTTGGGGTTTTTTTAGGGGGTTTTTTTGGGTTTTTGGTTGTTGGGGTTTTTTTCTTTTTTTTTAGTTTTTTTGTTTTTTTTTCCTGAAACATCTGAACATCTCAGATACTGAACATCTCAGGGGAAGACATAAATTCTCCTGACTTTCAGTGACTGCACAGCTAGGCCCTGGTTTGTTTTCCAGCTTATTGCACAGGGCTTGATCCCATCAAAGCCCCATAAAGTGAATAACAAAATCTCCCTGCCAGCGATGGGCTTTGGAAAGTCCTTTTGCCTGAGATTGTGAAAACAGATTTTTCAAAGGGCTTTTGGCAGGCAGTGCTGAGATAGAGATCACAGCAGTGAATATTTAGGCGGTTTGCCAAAGAGGAGAATCCACTCTGCCACACAGTTACAGGTGCCTTGGAAAAGGGCTCAGGGGAATTAGCAGAGATCTGCTTTGACCTTTCAAGAATAAATGAAGAAAGGGGACATAAAAACATAAGATCAGCCTTGCTGTGTCCCACTGAAGCAATTGATGCTAAAGAAGAAAGCCAAGGGTGAGTGATAACAATTGCTGCTTGCATCTAACCAACTATCCTATACCTTGAAAGTGTTGCTCTAGAAGCTGCCTGCCCAGCTTTTAGCTAAAGTAGGTGGTTGTTTTGAAGAAGAGATAGTTACATCTTTGATTTGAATTGCTTCTAAAGAACTTTTTCAGCATGTATTTGTTCTTGCCACTTTTGTTGGTGGGTATAGCTTCCTCCCCCTATTCCATCCTAGGGTCTCCTGGGTGTGTCAAATTCAGAGGAATGACGTCCAAAAGCATTTAAAATAGGCGATGTTTTACCTTAAAATTCTGTCCTCTGGGACTCAGAGAAGGGGTGGTGTCCTGATTCTCTGTCTGGAGTGTAAAGTCACCTTGCCCATCAGTCAAATCTCCCCAGAGAGGAGCACTGACTTGTGCTGCAGGAGCTTCAGACCCATCCTTCTCTCTGTCTACGTGCACAGCTGTTTCATTTCAGCTCTCATCATATATTTAGCAGCTAATAATCTGAAACCACCTGACGTGTGAGGCCTATCCCATGGACTTTGCTGGAGTTCTGCTGGTGAGCTGGGCACAAGGATTTTCTTTACTGTGGAGGGCAAGGAAAAGTGAACAAATCATCTCACCCTTAATCTGAAATCTCATCCAACCTAAAGCTGATCAGATCATTTAGATGAAAATTCTTCTCCCCTGGCTAAGATGGGGAATGTTGGTTTCTAACCCTGCGGCATTAAGGATGTGAAAAGTGGTTGGAATGATCTGGTTTTTCTAAATAATTTTGTTGCTGAAAACTCATTCTTAAAACTCATTAAAACAATTCAGCCTATTGACTTCTTCTGCCAATGACCTTATCTTTTTCATATATTTTTGTGTTTGTGTGAAGTTAAGCAGTTATTCCCATATTGGAGTGCACACAAAGACTGAACTCTATATGAAATATTTTTGTCAAGACCCACTAGCATCTAATTTTTTTCTTTATTTTATATTTTTTAGTAACCACTGTTGTATTCTGAGAATACAGGAATAAGATTTCCCCTAGATAAGTATTGTTTTGATTTAGTGGTTTGCGTGTGGTAAATTGCGAATTAATAATAATTTTTTTCTGGGCAAATAGCGTAGATTTTGTTTAGTATTATTTTAGTTTCATTTTCTTCCCTGGGGAATCTTTTTTAGGGGGAATCATGCTTGTAGTAAAATAACGTCCTTTAATTTTTATAACATTAACAATTTTAATGCAATATAACATTTAATAATTACCAGAACTTACACTTTTTGTAAGCCATCAAAGGGGTTTTCCAAAGTGTAATGAGTTATATTCACTTTTCTGAGCCAATTCATGGATTCATAAGGACTAAGTTTTAACAAACTCAAATTTTATAAACCAAACAGTTCTACAATCTTAAACCAAAGCCCACTGAAGTGGATTAGTCTTAAAGAAGATAGAAAGGGTAATACACAGAATAAAAAGTTTAAGGATTCTATAAATACTGTAGAGGAAAAATTTTGGTGATATTGATTTGCAATAATTCAATAATGTAACTACAAAAAAAAAAGTCTTTTACTTAGGCAGGTTTAATTTAATAGGGAATAGTATGCTTGACCCTGCTAGCAAGCTCTTTAACATTATGAAGTATATCACACAGAAGGTATTCTTGATTATTGACTCAATAAAAGTGTTAAGAGGAAGGATGTAGACAGAACAGTGAGAAATAAGTGTGAAAGATTTTCTGTCATAAAGGTTCCTGACTGTGCATAAATGGGGATGTGTTTACCATGAGCACCATGGGCAGATCTGCATTCCTGTAAGCAGAACTGCTTGTGTTACTTAATTTAACTGATTTGGCATCAGATCCTCTACCCCTGCAGCTTCAGCACACACTGCAGAAAGACAAAAACCAGTGATCTTAATTAGAGTTTGATTTTTTAGTGACATTTTTTAACTGCCAGAAATGCTTCTTTCCGAGCGTTCCTTTGTTATAAAAGCAGTGGCTGTGGATTCTTATAGCTCTTTCATAAATTTAACTCTTTTACCTAAAACTTGTTTTGGGCATTTATCTCACAAATAGTTTTAAGGGTCAGAATTATTCCAAAGAAAGACCATTTTTTCTGTTTTCCTCAGCCTCAAGTTATCCTCCAAGAGAAATTATTTTTAAAGTTAACAGGTTATTATAATGTAACCTGAAAATTTCATATTTGTCTTTTATTCAAATTTGATAACCAAACAATGCTTTCAAAAAAATTGTTTATATCATTGCAGTATTTAAATCCCTGTCACAGTCTGTCATGATCTTTGAAATCACATTCTGAGTCCTGTCATTATACAACCATGTTTCATCTTGAGAAAAGGTATCTCCAAGATGATGCAGATAATGCTAAAATTGTATCTTTTAGAACTTCTATTTCATTTCATAACTACAAAAAGAAGGGACTAACTACTGGTATTGGCAGAGTTCTATTTATGTGGGTTGTTCTTGCAGTTCCCGTGAGAAAATGAAAACTGCACAAAAGAGCAATAAAAAGTAAAAAGTTTTTTTTTTCCTCCTGGTGATATAATTTCATGAAATGAAAAAAACCTCCAAGTATGGAATATAATAAGTAGGCATAAATATTATGTGTTAGGATTTTCTGGTTGCTGAAATAACAGTTATATTCCACTGCATGTTACAAGGGAAAAAATTCTGGACTAGGATTTTGCTGATTGCATATATTAATTTCAGGCCACCTTAAAAAAATACAGCGTTACGTTTCAGTAATTGATTCTGAGTTTACTTGCAAATATTTTAAAAAACCAGCTGCTCTCTGAAAAATTGAATTAAAACTAAGACAGGAGTGTATGTTTAGATTGACTTAAAGTTCAAACCACATCCATCTCTAAGTCTCTGCCTGTGCTTAAGTCCTTCAGACATGATGCTGATTTTTACATTTTTAACCTATTCCATGAAAAAGGGATGGGTTATGTCCAATAATCAGTTTCATTCAACAGCTATTCAATCTTTCTTCTTCAAATAATATCAAGGTTTTTTTTACAAGAAATTCAACATTTTACTTTAAGTTTACCTCTGCAATCGATAGATATTCCCCCAGGAATATCAGCACAATCTGTCTTACCCCTCCAAGGCTGAAATTGGACTGAGAAAACATGACAGAGTACACACTACAAAGGTAACTAAATTTGTTCTAAATTTGCTTTATAAATAACTTTCCTTTGAACAGTCAGGATTAAGGAGAAAAATCCAGCGGCTGAGATTGACAATACCAAAATGAAGCATCTGTAGGAAAGGCTTTTAATATATTTATTTAAAATTCTCCTGCATCTTGGCCTTTAAACATCAATTGACAGCTGGTCCTTTTGAGTCTTTGTGTATTTTCTGTGGACATGTGTTGTCCCCAGTCACGAATTCAACTAAATGTTTACAAAATTGACTTGTCACATTGATAGGCACAAAGGGAATATTCCAATTTGGTTTACACAGCCAGCAAAGGGCAAATCTGGTTTGGTCATTTCACACAGAATGATCAATTATCTAATTAGGAAATTAGTACAGAGAAAGGAAGGGGAGGGAGGGAGGGAGGAAGTGGCGGAAGGAAGGAAGGAAGTGGCGGAAGGAAGGAAGGAAGTGGTGGTAGGAAGTGGCGGAAGGAAGTGGCGGAAGGAAGGAAGTGGCAGAAGGAAGGAAGTGGCGGAAGTGGCGGAAGTGGCGGAAGTGGCGGAAGTGGCGGAAGTGGCGGAAGGAAGGAAGGAAGGAAGGAAGGAAGGAAGGAAGGAAGGAAGGAAGGAAGGAAGTGGCAGAAGGAAGGAAGGAAGGAAGTGGCAGAAGGAAGGAAGTGGCGGAAGTGGCGGAAGTGGCGGAAGTGGCGGAAGTGGCGGAAGTGGCGGAAGGAAGGAAGGAAGGAAGGAAGGAAGGAAGGAAGGAAGGAAGGAAGGAAGGAAGGAAGGAAGTGGCAGAAGGAAGGAAGTGGCGGAAGTGGCGGAAGTGGCGGAAGTGGCGGAAGTGGCGGAAGTGGCGGAAGGAAGGAAGGAAGGAAGGAAGGAAGGAAGGAAGGAAGGAAGGAAGGAAGGAAGGAAGTGGCAGAAGGAAGGAAGGAAGGAAGTGGCAGAAGGAAGGAAGTGGCGGAAGTGGCGGAAGTGGCGGAAGTGGCGGAAGTGGCGGAAGTGGCGGAAGTGGCGGAAGTGGCGGAAGGAAGGAAGGAAGGAAGGAAGTGGCAGAAGGAAGGAAGTGGCGGAAGTGGCGGAAGTGGCGGAAGTGGCGGAAGTGGCGGAAGTGGCGGAAGGAAGGAAGGAAGGAAGGAAGGAAGGAAGGAAGGAAGGAAGGAAGGAAGGAAGGAAGGAAGGGAGATATGTTATTTTTCTCTGCCCAATGAAAAATCTGAAAACGACCATTAAGCACTTAGCTTTTCTTGATTTTCCACAAGATTTGTGTCTAATAGAGCCCCTTTATGTCTGTCCTTTTCTTATGTTGTGGTTTATCCTCTCCTCCTGGCTTCTTTACCTCTAATTCCAGGCCACTGGTGCCCTTATTCCAGCCTGTGGACAATGTGCTCACCTGAGGTCAATTTCCCACAGTGACTTCCTTTTTGGTTTTTTTTGCAGATTTTTTTACCTGTTTTTCCAGACTTCACTAGGAGGGAAATTCCAAAACATTGGAGATGCCAAATATTACAGGATCTCTCTCACACTGTGCTTCACTCCCTGTTCCTCACACCTATCCATCCTTGAGACAGATCTTGGGTGATGTTCTTAAGTGAGTTTTTGTTGGGGTTTTTTTTTTTGCCTTAAGGTTTGGCACACATCCAAGGGCACTGCAACAGGTACATGAGGGTTTGAACATGCCACAGAAATTCAAAATTGTCTATTTTAACTAGTCTGAGGGATAATGGGGAAGGTGAAGAGGAAAAGGATGGGTAAAGAACAGGTAAATTGCCCCTCCTTGTCCCCATAGATTGGCTCTCTGTGGAGAAAAGGGTAGGGGTGTAATTATTAATAGTTTCTAAAGAATTGCTTCCAAAAGCACAGAGATGATGGCAATGCTGGCCACAAACACCAGGTTAGGCTGACAACCAACAATTTTCTCATATCATAGGCCAGTGATACAGCAAAATGATCATCCTAACCCAGCCCTCACACACAACAAACACCACGTCAGGAATTCTGATTTATTTCAATAAACATGCCCTGCATGACACAAAGTGAGAAGATGTGCAACAAACAACCCTGAGAGCAAGCAAATCAACATTGTGATCAGTAACTGATAATCTAATGCAAAAAATGTTTACAACATCGCTGTTTTAACATTCTCTGATCAGACCTGTCATTATCTCAAGCCTTTCATGCGCCACATTGGGATCCAAGAAGGGCTGTTGTGTATCAGGAGGGTAAAGACAGGAAAATTCATGGTTTGGGATCATTATTTTAATTAGTGAAATAAAGTAACAAAGTAATAGTAAAAATAGTATTAATAAGTTGCAATGAAAAGGGGGGGGGAACTGAAAGACAGAGAAATGAAATTGGAGAGAAATGAGTGAGGCAAATTATAAAACTTTGCTTGCAACCTGCCAGAGGAAAAAGAGAAGGGAAAGGGGTAAAGGGGAAAGGGAAGGGAGAAAAAGGGAAGTTTCAGGGAAGTTTCGGGGAAGTTTCGGGGAAGTTTCGGGGAAGTTTCGGGGAAGTTTCAGGGAAGTTTCAGGGAAGGGAAGTTTCAGGGAAGTTTCAGGGAAGGGAAGTTTCAGGGAAGGGAAGGGAAGGGAAGGGAAGTTTCAGGGAAGTTTCAGGGAAGGGAAGGGAAGTTTCAGGGAAGGGAAGTTTCAGGGAAGGGAAGGGAAGTTTCAGGGAAGGGAAGGGAAGTTTCAGGGAAGTTTCAGGGAAGGGAAGGGAAGGGAAGGGAAGGGAAGGGAAGGGAAGGGAAGGGAAGGGAAGGGAAGGGAAGGGAAGGGAAGGGAAGGGAAGGGAAGGGAAGGGAAGGGAAGGGAAGGGAAGGGAAGGGAAGGGAAGGGAAGGGAAGGGAAGGGAAGGGAAGGGAACTTTGAAATTCCATATATTTTTATGGACTCAAGTCAGCATTTTAGCATAAGCTTGGTAGTCTAGATATTAAAGACTATTTGTTTTCTTTGTATTTATCCATAATGATGGTTTAGAGTTTGGATTCTGTTCTGAGTGTCAAAGAAATGAGAGAGCATTTTGATAAAAACTTGCTTTAAAAAAAGCTCTTACTCTTTTAATGTGTTTTAGCGTGCTATGAACTTACTCAGTTGGCTAATTAACATTTACTAGGGAAAGTAATTAACATCTATTGGTTACCTTGTATTTCTTCAGGCGTAGGAAGAGGTGGAATGGAAAGGAAGTGAAATCCCTAAACAATATACTCTTCTCCAATGATGATAGGAAAGATATCTGACCCACACCACTTTTCCACTTTAAAAAAAACTTATGTTACAGTTTTTATGGCTTTTACCACCTAATCTATCCCTTGCTATGAAGACACACTTTGATCCCAGGATCAATGTAAGAACATCTGTGTGTCACCAAGTTTGAACAAATTCATCCCTCTGAAGTGTTCATTAGTCCAAAATAATGGCAGTGTCTTGGATGTGTACAGTCCATACCCAGGCAGGGTGCAGTGCTGCTTCCAGCTTGGGAACTGCCTCCTGCTGGTTGGGGCAGAGTAGGAAGTGCTCTTGGTGTAAAACTCAAAAAATGCAATCGTACCTGCCACTAAAATTTAAATACTACCACCATTAAATGCCATAAAATGACCGTTAAGTGCCAGAAAATTAAATTGTTCCACATCATTAAAGCGCTTCCTACAAGTAGAATGCAGGACAGGGATGCCTGGAGAGCAGGCACACCTACACTGGAAATTTCGGCAGGACCTGAGGTGACAAAATCTTAGGAATCATCTGTAGCAGAAGCTGTGTGATACACAAGAGCCTAGAGTGATATTTAATTTCCAAATATTGTTTGAGAGGTAAAAAAGAGGGAGATTTTTTCTTTTTCTTTTTCTTTTTAATTAAAAACAACTTGCTTCAATAATTTACTTCTAATTATTCCAATATTATCGCTCAAATAGGGACAAATGGCAAGCTAAAGCTGGAAGAGACTGCCATATCTTCTCTCTGTTCAATATGAAGCAGAAAACCAACTTACAGTGCTTCAGAGAAGCATTTAAAGTAAGTAATAACAGTGTTTTGTCACTAAGATTATTTTCTATTGTAGCCTGCATCACTGAAAATACAGACATACATCTTTTATAATGTCTATCCCAGTGACTCAGTTAAGTGTTCTTAAACTACTGGAATGGAGAAAACACCTTAAACAATAAATACTTTTAAAACTGCTCCGTGGAGACTACTTCAGCCTCAAAGAACAGGGAGCATCTGTTGTTCCAAAGTCCTCCTCCACAGGGTAGCAGGAGGAGGAAAACACTCTGTTTTACCACTAAAAACGCTTCTACACACAGTGCTCCTCTCCCAAACATCAGGAGCAATGCCAAATTGCCTTTTGAACTATCAAATTAATGAGCAGCTCTTTCATGGGCTCGGATAAGAGCACAATTTAACATCTTTGATTCACAACGTTAGCCATTTGCAGCTAACCTGGGAGTAAATTAATTAGTAATAAGTCTTTCACGTACAGAGTGCATCCTTCAACAAGCCTCACCCTCAAATTTTATTTCCTTGAAAGTCAGCTTACCAATATTTCTAGGACTACAGCTAGAAATCAGTCTCTTTTCTTATGTGTATAAATACCAACTGCTGCCTGTATTTTCCTGTACAGCAAAAGTAATGCCTCATTAGACACTGACATCAGAGAAGAAAAGATATTTCCTTATCTAAGCTCAACTGAATTTTTAAATTTTTAGAAGCCTGGGAATTGTTTTCTGTCTTGAGTGATGGAATTTTTTTTAATTATTTTTTTTTAAGTTTTATAAAATGTGTGTGATTCTCAGTGAATTATTCAACAGTAGGAAAGAGAAGATAAATTTTTCTACAGATCAGTTTAAGAAAAGTTAGTTGGTTTTTGTTTTTTTTTTTTTTTCCTTATCAATGGCTCTCAGGTTGCATTCATTAATTGCTATTAAAAGCTTCCACAATCTTTTAATTTCTCTGGCACATCCTTTTATTTTCATCTTACTGAAATGACTTGAAGTTGTATATTTACTGAGCTGTGGAGTCCGGGGGAAGAGATGTTTCTATGTCCTTTTTGAGACTTTTTGGAGGTGCAGGCTCACAAATGCTGAATCTCATTTGGCATGCACAGTCTTATATTTTCCAGATATACATTTTTAATTAAACAATATCCTTAATAAACAGTAATTACTGTTTCTCTTTCCTTGCTTTTATGGCAAGCATAGGCCCAGTAACAGATAAATCAGGTTAAAAGCTTTAACCTTCCTTCAAGGAATCCATTTCTTTGTCATCCAAAGGAAACCTGCAAAATGGGACCAAAATGGCACAATAAAACTAATGAAATTCAATGGTGTGAAACAGATTTCTGTACTAAAAATCTGGACACCGTCCATTCCAGTGGTTTATGTGGTCCATGGGAGTGTGGGAGGTTAAAATGTGCAACTCAGGATGGAAGGGGAAAAGGAAGGAGGAGAGACAGCTCCAAACATAAATCCACAGATGTTGAGGTGTCCTGTGCTTTTTGTGCTAAAACATGGTGAATCTTTGCAGAATTGTGTGTCTAAAAGATGAGGGGACAAAGTTTGATGGGCTGCTTCTGTGTCCCTGACTGCTCATACTCAAAATCTCTCTTCAACTAAAATTTTTGTTCGGTAAATTTTGATAGGTTATAGAAGTCCAAGAAGCTCTGCTTCAGGCCACAGGGAAAAAGAAAAAAAAGTCGTCCTTTATCTGTGAACTTGTTTTCTGTTTGGTTTGGTTTAGTTTTCGCTGTGTTTCTCCCCAAGGAAAAGTAAAAAACGACAGGAAAAACACAAAAGGAAAGCTGGAGGTTGGAATTCATCATTTGTGTTCATAGAGAAGATTAACAAATGATAACCACTGAATGTCTGAAAGAAAAATGTATAGGTAGTAACTTGTCTTATCTATACTAATAATGTGTTTCTATGAATCTCTTTGATTTGACTTTATGACTGATGAGGAATTTTAATAATCACAGCCCAGGATAATTTGTCAAATTAAAGAAATATATAAGATTTTATCTTTTATCTTCTCTACGTTCATTTATTTGTCTCGGAAGTAACAAAACACTTGCAAAACAAGTATAAAAAAATAAAACAAACCTTCAGAATGAGAGAACCTAGTGAAGAACTTCCAGTCTAAATTTAATGCAGATAACGTGTTGATGAATTTCCTGTTTATCAAAGTCCTTTCTTCCCTTCCATGGTGAATCCATGGATCTGAGCAAAAGCCCGAGCTGTATTCCCAGATAAAGAGCCCACACCTGACACAGAAACAATTTCAGTTCCAGCAGGGCCTTCCACTGCTGAGCTGAGTATAAAATTTTTGATCTTTATTATTCTTTAATCTTGGAAGAGTGTTGCCCAAAATAATTAAAAAAACCCCAAACCAATAACCCAAAAAATCCCCAAAGACCCCAAGCAAACAAAACCCACCAAAACGAATGATGTTTTTTTCAAAAAAATGATGTTTTTTTTCAAAAAAAAAAACAAACATGAAACCAAAGAAACTTATGTTTTGAATCACTTTTCTATGTAAACCATTTAATAACTTCCTTGATTTTTTTAAGTAATAAAAAATTTTGTAGATTTTATACATTACAATGTATTATAAGTGAAATTTAGTCAACAAAGACTTTTTGCTCTCTTCTGCCTTATGTTCAATAAATAAAGCAAAAAACCATTAATTATTTTTTACACATTTCTGAAGAGGTGCTTGGCATGCTGTGCATGTGCTGTTTGACAGGATATAGCAGAGAATCTTAGAAATTATTCACTGGAAGTCCATTAATCAAACAAATAACACATTTGGGCAGAGAAAACAACTTTTAAACTAATACATGAAGCTGTCACCATTTCCTTCTTTATACATAAAAACCTCTCAAAGGGCACAAACAAGTTTTTAGCAATAAACTTCTTTCATATTTCCAAGCATCAGTCTGAGTAGTAGCACCTAGGTGCTAGAAATAGCAAAAGATTTTGAGTTTCATCCTAAATTCAACCTAACAAATTAATGGTATTTCACAAAACCACTGCTAGAGGACTCGCATTACTTCAATTCTCACTGAATAGAAACACATCCTTTTAATGTAGCTTGCTAGAGGATAGTTTCAGTTGAGTATTTTACAATATTTACAAAGTTGTTCCTCTTTCTGTGTTGTTCCTGTCCTCCTAATATTTTTGCAATAAACATCTATGAGGAGGTCATTTCTGCATTTCATTTAATGCCACTTTTGAGAGTCTCCCTTGTATCTATTACACTGCAAAGTTGTTTGCCTGGTCAGGATTCAATATCACCCCCATTTATTAAAAAAAAAAAAAAAAAAAAAAAAGAAAAAAAAAAAAGAAAAAAAAAAAGAGTGGCCATAGAGAGGATCCATTTATTTTGCCCGGAGCAAGGTGGTTTGAGAACACATTGGTGTTTTTGACCTTTATTGTGTAATTCTGCAGTTAACGGAGCAGACATGTCCTGTGGGATGTGTCACCTTGTGTGGGATCTCAGCACCTCAGGACTGAGGTGCCGAGCCACTGAGACCACCCTTGGGGGGCTTAGGAGTCCTGGAATGTTCCAGAAGTGTCTGGTGGCTGGACTTTGATCCTACACGGGAGACGACACCTGTATGAGGATAGGAGGGTTTCACCGGGGTGAATGGTGAAGGGATCAGTTAATTAGAGAGTGAAACACAGGGTTTAGGATTTCTGTACAGGGGGTTTTAGAGAAGTAAGATGGAGGAATTGGGGCGTGTCCTGTCCTTCTTCTTCTTCTTCTTCTCCTCCATCTTCTGTGTGATGGTGGCACTTTGGAATTGGTCATTACTGAAAGTGCACCCAGCAATAAGAATAAAAAGGATTGGGGAAAAATGATAAATATTGTACACGTAACAATGGGTATAAAGATAGGTGACTGTCCGGAGGGCAGCACAGTGTGCTCATGGCTGACTGCTGAGCAGAGCTCTGTCGGGCCGAAAGAAAATCTTTTAGATAAACAATTAATAAACATAAAGACCGAAAGAAGAACTGAAGCCTCTTCTCGTCCTTTGATACGCGGGCTGCCCCAAGGCCACCTCGGGCCTTTCCAGGCCCTCCAAACAGCCGAAAACCGGACAACCTTGGGCTGCACTGTCAGGACATCAGAAGCTACAAACAAAACATTATTCAAGTGGGAACTGTCTCTAGGAAGCTATTACAATATATTGCAAGGGAAAAATAAAATAATAATTAAAAAAAATAATTAAAAGATATCTAAAAATTATGTAAAGTTTTCCTCAGAAATAGGTGTCTCATCAGGTTAATAATGGAGTAAATTGTGTGTTGGGAGTCTGGAAGTTTTTTTCAGGGAAAATCTGGTACAAGGAGCTGAGTTCCCAAGACCTTCACTGCTCTGAGTTGTCTATGAAGAGGAGATTCTACCTTAAAAACAACCAATCAATCCCAAGGCCCCCAGATACCCTAAAAATATATTAAAAAATATATATAATATATAGAAATATATAAAAAATATATATACCCTAAAAATATAATAAAAACCTATTTAGGTAACCTAAAAAGCACCTCCATGGCATTAATTTATTAGCACTATCTAAATGATTGCCATGTAAGAGATATTTAATTTTGTCGAATGGCAATACTGTGAGAAAACCTGTCCTTCCTTCCTGCTCGCTTGAATTCAGAAATGTGCCTGAGCATCTGCAAAGTCAAGCCAAGGGGTCCTGCAGGCTGGAAAAAACCTCTGTTATCCCTCCTGCTTCCAGCACAGGAACCTCTGTGCCTCAGCACTTGAGGTGTTTCAGCTCAGTACAACAATTCCCAATGCACAATATCAGCTACAGGGAAAAAAAAGGTTTGGCACAGCATGCGGAGAACTCTCATGATTTCCAGGCTTTTCTCAGCTGCTTGTATTCTTCCTATTCCAGACAAATTTTCACACATCTCAAAGTTAAAATATAGCAATTATATAATTTTTTTTAACAATTCGTATTTTTTTAAGAGAAAAAATACAGCTTAAAATTACCATTTGTTTGTGCTGGTTCCTACTTCTGAGAGGGAATACCTGTATTCTTCACTTGTGTTTTCACTCTCACGTAGAGTAATCACAACAAATGGGGAACAATTGGGTCTCCATTTGCTCCAGGAGATGGCATTGTGAATGCCTTCTCTTATGTGCAAGAAACAGAGAGAATCTAAAGATAATCAATGTAGGCTGCCCCTAGTTAATCAACCCAATGTACATTAAAAAAAAAATTTAAAAAATTACAGTGTAGGCCAGTTAGTTCTAAATAATCATTGCAAAGAATTTTAAGAATGGCTGCTGAACTAAAGAAGCAAAATATTGTGGCATCATTAATTAGGTTTGATTGGATTTTGGAAGTATTCCTGAAGGAGCACTGTTGGATCTTTGAACACTGCTGTGGAATGAACTCTTCTGCACAATTATTTTTGAAGACAGAGAGTATAAGAGGATAAATAATCCTTGTTTAGGGATTGGGAATTGATGATGCCTTGGAATGCAGCAGAACTGAGCATAACAAGTTACAGTGGCAGGAAAAATATATCTGATGGTGAAAGCTTTATCTGTTCCTCAATTTTTCACACAGTGCCCCTCCCTACTCTAAATTATTCAGAGCTTTTTAAGCAATTTTTCTTAATCTTGTTTTGCTGTAAACTTATTTCCTGTAAATCATGTTTCTCTTTTCAGAGGAAAAGAGGAGATATTGACCAGGAAAAATAAATGAGAATAGCTATGAACCTATAGGCATTGTTTTGCAAGTGTAAATCAGATTTTTAAACAAGTAAAGGAAAAGATTTCACAATGCTATGTGGGTTTAGAGCAGGTGGGGAAGAATGTGCTTCTGTTTCCTTAAGTAAGTAAAAATAAAATTAAATAAAAATAATATAAATTATTTACTTTTTTATATTATTTTTATTTTATTTATTCATTATTATAGTTTATTATATTCTATTTATGTATTATCAATAATAATTAATTTGCATTCCTTGAAATTATTATTATATATAATATTAATAATAATTAATTGATATTGTGTTTATGTCATAAGCATAGTCAAATTTGCCCAGTGGAAGCAAACCATGGTTTTCTACATTGTTTGCTTGCAATGTTGGTTTGAGTTTGATTGAGTGCTCAGCACACATATTTTAACACCATGAGTTAGGATCACTTGTGTGGGGATGAAGAGATAATAAGATACAGGCATATTAAGGGAGGCTATCAGCCAATTATCAATCAATCAATCAATCAATCAATCAATCAATCAAGTTCATAGTGCCTTTCCAAGAACAGAAGAGATCAAAAGATGGAAAATTGCAGGTGTTAGTAAATACACATTCTTTAATCATGGCATTTCCTAGATTTCTTTCTTTAAAATAGCATATGTTCCTTAGGTAAAATGAGGTTTTCCTTCTTCATATTTCCATCTAACTTTCCTTGGGTTGAATGGAAAAAATTTTCCTGTGCTTAGATTTCAAGGAAGTGTTTTGATATTTTGTTTCTTGAATATATCTTTATTATTTTGAGGATTGATTTGCTTGATTGTTTGCAATAAAAATTATCTATTTCTTGCAATCAAATGTAACAGTATTTTTAAATTTCAGTGTTGGGGAAGAAATTATTAAAGATGTTTCAAACACCCTTTAAGTTTAGGAAAAAAAATTAGGATTTCTTAATTGAACAAGCTATCAAAGATGGGAGGACGCTGTTAGACAGAAAACAAATGTAATAATTGCCCCTGTATATCATAATGAATGTTTTAAAATATGGGATTTTTCAAGATCATTGTCAGGGACGTACAAATTAGTCTAACTCCAAAAAGGGTGCTGCTAAAGTGAATTCTTACCTTGGATTGTTGACTCCAACTGCTGCCATTTAACACTGCAAAGCGTTACAAATGCACTGCAAATCACGCTGCTCTTTGCACTGATGTTTTTGGTGTTACAATGATCATTGTAAGGGGAATTCCTGAGGAATGGCTTTGCGTTAGTATAGTTTCTGATTTTGTGGATTAATCTCCTTGGGACAGCAGGAATCAGCTACAGGAGGAGTTCTGTGACAGTGGTCACACGGGTCTTATGTTGAAGGAAGAGATGAGAATGTCGACTCCATGTTCAGAAGGTTTGATTTATTAGTTTATGACATATATTACATTAAAGCTACACTAAAAGAATAGAAGGAAAAGTTTCATCTCAGAAGGCTGGCTAAGCTAAAATAGAAAGGACAAGAACGATAACAAAGGCTCTGTCCAGGACTCTCTGTCCGAGCCAGCTGACTGTGATTGGCCATTAATTAGAAACAACCACATGACCCCAATCCCAGATGCACCTGTTGCATTCCACAGCAGCAGATAATCATTGTTTGCATTTTGTTCCTGAGGCCTCCCAGCTTCTCAGGAGGAAAAAATCCCAAGAAAAGGATTTTCGCAAAAAGATGAAAATCCTGTCTGCGACGGAGCTCCTCATGGAAAAGCCAGAAGTTCACACTCCAACCTTCCTATTTTTTCTTTATCCTGAACCAAAAACATCAAGGGAGGGAGGATTCTGTCTTTGCCCAGGTGAGACCCCACCTGGAGAGCTGCCTCCAGAGCAGCTGTGGCTGCCCCTGGATCCCTGGAATTATCCAAGGCCAGGTTGGACACTGGGGCTTGGAGCAGCCTGGGGCAGTGGGAGGTGTGGGCAGAGTGGGACAAAATGAGATTTAAGGTCTCTCCCCAACCCAAAAGACTTGTAGATCCATGATTCCATGAAACAGAATTACAGGAAGTGAAAATATTGTCCTAAAAGGATGAGCTCAATGGGTAATGTTTTTAAGTGTATGGAAATGAGAAGTGATAAATCAAAAAACCAGGCTGCAGATTGAATATATAAAACATTTGAAGTTCAGCCAGAACACTAATTATGAGCTCTGGCAAATGCTGATTTTCTGTACTGTTAAATAGTCTCTATTATTTTTATTAGAGATGATATCACCAAGTTTATGTGTAATTGTTTGGTTTTTAAAATTACTGGCTAAATGTGTGTTTCTTGCAACTCATCAAAGCATTAGTGCTAACATTTGTTCATGGATGCATCTCTTCTATTATTGTAGATAAAGGCAGAGGGAAATGTTTATTTTGCCTTTTCTACAGCCAGTAACAACATTTACAAAATGTGCAACATTTCCCTTTCCAAAGCATCTGTATTAAAAAGCAATTTTAAAAGATTTCTCTGTAAGCAACAGAACTAATTATGCCTAGTTTTTTATATGTATTGTGGTTTGCTTTTTTTTTTTCTTTTATTCTGACAAAATTAACTGCAATGTCTCTGTGACACTCCAACCATGACAATATCTGTACTTCACTATACAGCCAGACTGCAGTACCATCACATCACCACCTTCTCACAATTTATCCTGTTTCTGCTCTATTTCAGAATATTTAAATGATTCAGTCTCCTTTAACTGAGTTTATGTCATCCCTTTACATTCCTCAGTCTTTGATGATGTTTCTGGTTATTTTCTGTGGCCCTGCAAATAAAAGAAGCTGCTAATGATTCTACTTCCTTTGAAAGCATCTCCATTTTTGGGTTTATTTACTTTTATTTTTATTATTTTAATTCTTTTTAAATGTGCTTTCATTTAATTTTTTTAAAATTTAATTTTGTTTGTTTTTTCATGGAGAAAGACCTCCTCACCCTTGTAATTTGATTATTCAGTACTTTCTCACCAGTGCGAGCACATGCTGTCTAAATTGTGTGGGGTTTTTTTTCCTGTCCATGGAGAGACAAAATTCTCTTATTTGATAACTGATCTTCCCAATGTTTTAGGAAATCTAAACATCTAGACTCTAGAAATCATGTCAATTAGTTGAAAAGAACAGTCCTGAAGTTACTGTGGGAGTATAGCCTTGCAGAAATCTCACATTAAATGGGAAAATGGGGTAAGAAATGTGCACCAAAGGAATATCAAAAGAGTAGTCTTGCTGAAAAAAAAAAAACAAACAAACAAAAAAAAATCCGAAAGAAACCAAAGCCAAAAAAAAATTAAAACAAAAAATCGAGAAACCATGAAACAAATGACCAAACCAAAAAAAACCCTCAAAAAACAAAACAAAACAAAACCATCCAAAAACCCTAAAAGACAAGAATTTTGGAGGAAAAGAGTAAAACTTTGGATGAATTCTACCTAGGACATGCTGTCATTCAACTCCAGGTCTTCTAAAACTTAGCAAAGAAATTATGTGTTTGTAATCAAAACTGAATATTTTAAATCAAGAGATTTTGTTTTTCAAAAAATTGAAAGGAATTCTTTATTCAGATCATCACTGATATGTGATTCCTATCAAAGTATTTGCAATATTATGTGAACTAGGCAGATGCAGCAAATTTATTTTTGCAGTTCACCATGGGGCAGCTCAGCTCTGGGAGTCTCAGATGGATCAGGTACAGGGGTAGTTTTTACTCTCTCTGATGATTTTCATTGCATCTCAGTGTATACAGTGCATTATTTTTTACATTACAAACAGAGAACCAAACAAGATCCAAATCACAGAACCACAGGGGTTCTGTTTGAGATTGGAAGGGATGTCTGGGTATGATCTGGTGCATCCCACAGGAATGTGCCCAGCTGGGGCTGGGATGGCTCCACACAGGGACACTCCAGGCCCTCCCTGGGCAGCTGTTCCAGGGCTCTGCTGTCCCTCCATGCACACAAGTTCTCCCTCCTGCTGCCCTGCCCCTCGCTGCCCGCCCTTTGATGGCCGCTGCTGCTGCTGCTGGCACTGGCAGCACCGAGCAGAGCCCGGCCCGTGCTCTGGCAGCCCCTGCAGATGTTGGGGGGCATTGATGGCATCCCCTTGGCACGATCCGCTGGGGCCAGCGGGGTCGGGTGTGGGGGTTCACCAGAGCCATCTCAAAAGCTCCACTTTCTACAGTCTCAATCCAAAGGAGCGGCATCCGGCCAAAGGGTGGGGAAGATTCCTGGGCCATTGTGCTGAGAGCCCTCGGTGTGTGGGGCAGGCGCAGCGAGCGAGGCCCAGGCACCCAGTCAGAGCTTGTGGGGCAGGGGCAGCGTGTGAGGACAAGCCAGCATCCATCAGAAGCTGTTCCAAGCAGTGCTCTGGGCAGGCACAGCCAGCACCCCTGCAAACAATCACTTGGGATAACATCCAGCAAACGTCCCCCTCAGCCAGGCCCGGGCTCCTGACGGGGCCTTCAGGGCCCTCGCGGCCATCGTGAGGCAAATGAAGGGAACTCGGGAACGTCTCTCGCGGCCCTGTCATGTTAGAAAGTTATGCTGTATTCATTTTCTTAAGTCCTGTGCTAAATCTAGTTTTGGTTTATAACAAAATGTTAAAATAGAAACTATGCTATGTAGGATACTTTTTTCCTAAAGAAAGGACTCGCAGTGAGATAGCAGCCACAGGACACCTAAATCTCAGAAAAAGACAATTTATTGCCCCATTATCAGAAGAAACAAACTTCTTGCCGCCTTGCTCAGCCCTGAAGACGCCGTCAGGATTCAGAGGAAGAAGCTGACGCTGCCCAGACAGAATCCTGTGTTTGAATGGAATTTATGCATCATGAATGAGGTGTATGAATATGCAACAAGCTATTGTTTTTAAGGGTTAATCCTCTGTTCATGTGGGTCGTTTTTTGGGTTTATGCTGCCCAGAAAAGGTACCTGGATGTCTGTAACTCTTTGTTTGTACTGTCTCATATTGTCCTAATCCAAATTGTCCAAATTATTATTACTCTAAAGGTATTACTCTTTTTATAATTATAAATTTTTATAATTTTAATAATCTGTATAACAACTTTACTATTAAAAATTTAAAATTTTAAAAACAAGAGGTTGGCATTTTTCACACCCTGGCTCCCCTGGCCCCAGGACCCTGTGCCAGCTCACGGTCACTTTTCCCCAGCAGCACCCCCAGGTCCCCCCCAGGCTGTGGGGGAAGAACCTCACTGGGTTTGTCCCCTCTCAGCTCTGCCCAGGTCCCTCCAAGCCCCAGCTCAGCCTCCAGGTGCATCAGACACTCGTCCAGCTCTGCATCACCAGACACAATCAGATAAACAGAGAAAAAATAAAAACTCCCTACAGGGCTGGTGGGCTGGGGGCTCTCATTTTGTCTCCAGGGCCTGCTGTTGCCAAGTTGTTAGAAGCAGGAATGATATGTGAGTTAACAAATAACATTTGGCATGGAAGTACAGCTCTTTGATAGAATGTGACTTTTCTTCGGGCTCAAAGGCCATAATTTCTTTATGTTTTTCTTTTTTTTCTTTTCTTTTTGTGTTTCAGACATGATATTCTTGTATTACTCTGCAGACTGTAAAAGTGAATTTAAACCTTGTCAGTGCTGAAGAAGCTGTTTTGGCACAGAGAAAAATCTGTGTGTAAATGGGTCATTCTTAGTTGCATGCATATGTATGCTTGAGAAGCTGAATTACAGTCACCAACTTTTCAAAGTTTAATGATCAAAATTTTGTTTCAAAAAGTATCTTGGGGCTCTTATCAGTTTCTGCCTTTTTTACTCCTATCTCCATCACAAAAAGAATGATTTTGAGAGTTAATATTGTTCTTTTCCAGGTTCTGTGCTCCAACATTGCCAATTTGATTACCAAAGCAACAAATTCTTACTATTTAATAGGTTTTATACACAATTACCATTCTGGCCAATGAATTTACCAGATTTGCCTAATCTGCAAGATACTGAAATATTTGACTGCTAATTAAAAATATAAAAAAGAAAAACCAACCAAAAAAAAACCAAAAACCAAAAAAAACCCCAAAACAAACAAACAAACAAAAAATTTGAGAAATAATAGACTTCCATATTATATCCATATATAATTTAGAACTGAATTTTATAGCAGCAATTAATCTTTCCTACTTAGCTGACTAGAACCAAAATAGTTGATAGAAAAAACTACCTTTGTGAAAATAATAATTCTTGAGTACATTTATGAATTAAACATATACTGAAACATCCTTTATCATCAAGAAAATATTTAAATGGGAAGCTTTTTTCAGATTGAGAGAAACATCTGATAAAAACGGCCTTTCAAAGTGTTCTTGCTTAAGAGACAAAACTCCCAATTTCAAACATTAAAGTTTTTTATGTGACAGAACCACTAATCAGGCAGCAATTCAAGCTATTTGAAAGCAATAAATGGACAGGAAAATGTACAAACCTAACAAAAAAGGAAAACATTTATGTCTATACTTATATATTTCAATGCTATTACTTAAAAACATGTAATCATAATGCATTGTGAATTCTGTTGAATTATGTGCCAGTATCCCCCATGACACAAACATTGTGTGTTCTACATTCCTTTACTTACATTCATGTAGGCTCTCTGAGTTTCTCTATTTCCATTAGATTAATAATAATAATAATAATAATAATAATAATAATAATAATAATAATAATAATAATAATAATGTTTTATTGCTTTTATTCTTTTTGGTGGTGATTTTTGTGGCGGTTGTTGTTATTACTGTTGCATCATTAAAACTGACTGCTACAGCAGTACTGCAGCACCTTCCTCCTCCTCCAGGGAGAGATGTCCTGATTTTGAACCCAAAAAAAAAAAAAAAAGAGATTATGTTGCTGATTCTCTGGGGCCTGCACAATCCTCCTGTGAGAACACAAATGCCAGTCTGAAGGCTGAAAGAGATTTTAACTGAGACAACCCAAGTCATCCTCAAATTTTTTATTTCCCCAGACCCCTATCCTACACAATTAACAACGCAAAGAGAATTGCCTGCACAGATCTTACTTTGTCACCGAAAATCGTGTTTACTTTTACTTCTCCCCATTCACTTTGTTCGTCCACAGCACTTTGTGGTTCTGGCTCTGGTCTGAAGTTGTAAATTCCCTGGGGAAGGGGCTGATGCTTCTGCTCCCCAGCCTGTTCAGCAGCTGCCTGGAAAATCTGCTCTGATTGTCAATCGGGATGAAATCAAATGAGACAAAATGAGGATTTCTCAAAATTATAACGAGGACCAGAGCACTCACTGGAAAAGCAGAGTCCCTGAGGGGAAGGAAATAGTCGAGATATTTAATTGATATACCAGAGAGGCAGATGAAGCAGCTGTACTGCTTGAGTCAGAGTGCAGGTTGAAATCTCAGCATCTTGTGTCAAGCAAGTTTCCTGGCTGCTGTACCACTAACAATCTGAAAAAGAAAAGAGGATTCTTGTCTTCTTTAGATGAGTATGCCCTTTTCCATCTTGGGAAAAAATGATCTGCCATTACCTTTCAGAAATGTAACTGGAACTAGCACATTCCTTCCCTCAACTTTCCTTTCCCTTTCCCTTTCCCTTTCCCTTTCCCTTTCCCTTTCCCTTTCCCTTTCCTTTCCTTTCCTTTCCTTTCCTTTCCTTTCCTTTCCTTTCCTTTCCTTTCCTTTCCTTTCCTTTCCTTTCCTTTCCTTTCCTTTCCTTTCCTTTCCTTTCCTTTCCTTTCCTTTCCTTTCCTTTCCTTTCCTTTCCTTTCCTTTCCTTTCCTTTCCTTTCCTTTCCTTTCCTTTCCTTTCCTTTCCTTTCCTTTCCCGGAACCTTCCCTTATCTCTTCTTTTTGTTTTTTTCCTGGTTATGTGGTGAATATAAATTTCTAACGCACAGTTTTGGCTCTTAACCTGAAGGAGGTAACAGCAAGAACAATAAAACCAACCGACCAACCAACTAAAAAAACCTCAACCAATCCAAGAACACTTAAGAATAACTTTCGATGGCAAACATTTTCTGTCATACATTGAGGCAGGATGGCTCACTGCAGTGGCATTAAATTATTTCTAAAATGTCTCACATTGTCAAATTCTGACATGAATTATGCACAAACTGTCACACTGGACTGCCAGATATCAGGAGACTGAAGAAACCATGTTGGTTAGTTGTCTTGATTGATACAGAACTAATAATTGAAAGCTTTCATGAGTATGTGATGTTGATTTGAAATGGACCCCACCATGAGAAACAAAGAGCCAAAAGTCTCTTGGCTCTAATAACATTCTCTGATTTGGAAATCACGAGATCTTTGGCAAAGTCTGCAGTTAAATGCCTGAAATGCAGGTGGCACCGTGCCCTTAAATACTTTATAGTGATTTAATGGTTCCCCCCCCCCGTGTTCTGAAATTCTGTGTGAATGAGCTACTAAAAGTAATGGGGCAATATGAGCACTGAAAATAAGACAAAATCATTCCTGAAATTATGTTTCAAATCTTGTTTTCTCCCTCAGAGTAAAATAAATTAACACACACACACAAAACCCAAACAAAAAACCTGTTATTATTTATTGCAAAGAGCTGCAAAAGCACACAACCTCAGACACTGTAAAAACTCCTTGGAGTTTCAGTTGTTGAAGCATATTCTAGCTAACATGAAAATATGTTTTGTAGGTGTCTGAAATGAACTCTTTCACCAAGTTCATTCATGGCATTCTCCTTGAAAACCCAGTATAAATAACAGTAGGATAAAGACCTTGGCACAACACATTTAACTTTGCAAAACAGCAACTTCAGCACTAAAACCCAAACAGCACCTTGGTTGTTACAAATTTAATGTAGCCCCTGAAGAGCTGTGCTTGGAATTTTAGCAGCTCCCAGCACAGCCCTTGTGGGGTTTGTACAAATTCAGCTTGATTCAGTTGAGTGCTGGCCAAACCAGGGAATTTCTGAGGCTGCAAAATATGTATTGCATGAGAGGGAATCCTTCCACCTCCAGGGAATCCTTCAGTGCACCTGGGTCACTGGGCTGCACTCCAGAGATGGTCCTTCAGGGATTCAGGGTGCAAATGTTTCCTGATATTCCAAGTGTTTCCAAGGCCAGCTTTGCTGGAGATCTCAAAGAGCTGTGGACTCCTTTCCCTAAGCAGTTGTTTAGAAGGGTAAATGAACCCAAAACTATTAATAAATGCGATTTGGCTTTCTTGTAAAAAGTAGCAGAAACAATCCATAGAAGGGGGCAGAACGAGCTGTACTATCCCAGAGCATGCACTGTGCAAGTGGAATATTTGAGATTGTGGACCAGTGGAAAAAGACGAACTGGAGAAAGAGAGAGGTGTGTGTTAGCTTGGTTTTGTAAAGAAAAAAGGCTGCTCATCAGATAGTCTCTCTTCCACTGGCTGATTTCCTTTAAGTACACATATTTGCAGCTGGAAAGGGTGTACAGGCCACCAAGGGCTTGGGAAGGTGATATCCGAGGTGCCAGTCAGAGTCCTCCTCACTTTGGAGTGGGATTTCATTTTAAAAAATATATAGACAGCAAAGAGAGGGGTGAAGCAGTACCCCTCACACGGATGCTCTGGGTGCTCAACAGCCTCTCAGAAATGCAGGTGCCCTACAGTCCTCTGGGTTTTCCTGGGAACAGCATCAACAGCAGCTGGGGCAGGGCCCTGGGCAGAAATTTGCTCTCAGAAGACTTTCTCAGAGTGACAGAGAGTAGGTTTAGATGGGAGATTGACAATGAGGAATTGTTCCCTGGCAGGGTGGGCAGGCCCTGGCACAGGGTGCCCAGAGCAGCTGGGGCTGCCCCTGCATCCCTGGCACTGCCCGAGGCCGGGCTGGACACTGGGACAGTGGGAGGGGTCCCTGCCATGGCAGGGTGGCACTGGGTGACATTAAAGGTCCTTTCCGACACATTTCATGCTTCTATGATTCTGTAATCCACTGTCTGCAGGTTGCACTTCATCAGGGCAGAACTTTGCCTTTTTCACCTGAACTGTGACATCAATCTCTAACTCAGGACCTTGTGCTGTCTGCAGGGAGCGCGAGAGCCGCGTGGCACCGGTGCTGAGCGGCCTGCAGGGGCACTGAGCAGGCACACGTGCACCAGCACTCAGCTTCCACACACCTCAGTCCTGCTGAAAGAAACGCTGCGGCTCCAAATGCCTTCACAAGCAGACAGGGAATCATCCCAGCTGAGATTAATCAGTTTCTCAACCTCAGGGGTGTGCAGAAGGCTTTACAGGATGAAACACAGGAGTGCCTCATGTCAGGGGTTGTGCTCACACCTTAGCCTTTGCACTCCTCTCCCCTCCTGTGTTCTTGTGCACTTCACATGTTCTCATTTTGGGAGGAAAAGGATTCATTTTAAAGCATACCCAGGCATTTAGACAGGAGTCTTTAATATATTCTCTGTAGGCAGTAAAAGCTTATTTCCAAAAATAAAAGTAATCAAACCCTACTCTGATACTGATTTTGTTGGCTCCTTCCTATAAATAGTCAAAAAGAAAAAAAGAAAAAAAAAAAGAAAAAAAAAAAAACCAAACAACTCTGTACCGCGAAAGACAGAAAGAAAATGTTCTTTTTTTTTTTTTTAATGGAGTTTGACTGTTTCCCTGTGTTGCACACCTGCTTCTTCCCCTTTCCTGTGATGGAGCATTACATGACAATGCTTTTGAACCAGAAATACTTGAGGGGAACGGGATCTTCCACAAAACCCACGTTGACTTAATGGGAAACCTCACATATTTGAGAAGTGGGGGATCAGGCTGTGCTTGGGAAGAGATAAAAGAACCAACTGTTCCCTTTTTTTTAGAGGCTGTGTCAACCCCAGGAATAATTCTGGCGGTGTTGCTGTGGTGGTGACAGACAGATGTATTATCTCTTCCTCTCTTGAGTCAAACACACATGGATGACTTGCAGAATCAGAGCAGGCAGTTACGCTGAACGGTGTCTGACAAATCCCCGAAGAACAAAGTACATATTATTAGGGAGGAAAAAAAAAAATAAAATAAAAGGAAAGTTCTGCTGCGTGCAGCAGAGGCTTTTTATAGCCCTAATTATAACGGAGGTGGCAATGTAGTCTGTGCCTGTGCAGGCTGACACTGTCCTGGTCCCTGGCTCTGAGGAGGCTCTGATGTGGCAGGTGCTGTGATGGGAGCTGGTGATAGAGCTCATCTCCTCCACAAAGCTGGTGTCCAAGATACCCTAAAGGTGTTACAAGGTAATTGGCAGGTTACACTCACGTTGTCTGGATGACATCTAAAATTGACAAGAGGTTGGCAAGCAGGAAGGATCAGCTCTTGCTCTCCTGCTGCGGCAGCCCAGGTGGGAGTAACTTGGTTCACCTCTTGTGTGACAAATGTTAGATAGACCTGATGTCACTGCTAAACACGCTGGCCATCCTGCTTCTCCTATGCCAAATTCATCTTCCTGTTACACATGCAGACTTGCTGTCACTGTTCCTTTACTGGTGGCTCTTTGTCTAAGGACAGTGTGGTCTAAGAAGTGTGGCTGCCTACATTTCTACAGGCTATAATTTCAATTTTATTTTTTTCCTGGTTAACGTACTGAAGGACTTCAAAGGGTTAATTGGAGCATTTGAGGCAAGACAGGAAATAATGTAGAAAAGTTAAGCTACTAATTAAAGTAAGATGGAGGAAAACAGTGAGGACATTTCCAGACACGGATCAGCTCTCTCCCAGTTAGTTTTGGGGTTTTTTCCCCTTTGGAAAGGCAGCAGTTGATTTGCCTCTCCACTCTACCTCCTCTCCTCCTGAAGGTCTACAGAAATCTCCAGCCTAAGGGAGGGATCTTGTAGATCGAGGCAGTCTCCACAGTCCCTGTCTGGCAATCCTATCCAGCAGAAAATTCTGACAAACCAAGACGATCATTTAGATGGAAGAACATAAGAAAAATTGGATGCAAAAGAGTTCTCGATCCTGAGTGATTGGTAAACAAATAAAACATGTATTTGAGTATTAGAGTGCAGCTAAGTCAAATTAAGCAGGAATTATCCTGCGGTGTAGGAACAGTCTGGAAAGTGAGGAGTAGTCTTTGAGTTCTATGGGTGGCAGAAAAAGGAAGACAGAAATATTACTTAGACAGATTAATATCTGGTAGTTCTTGAGCCCATTTCTCTCTTAAATTCCAAACCACAAAGCACATAATGAATCCACATGACAGGAGGAAGAGTTTTGCCTTAGGGATAAATATCAAAATACAAACATAAAAATGTGATTTTATATATTGTGTATTTATATTAATGTTGATATTAAAGGTAGAACTTCAGCTTGTGCTGCAATGGATTGTGACATCCCAGGCCCATCCTGCCCATATTACAGCAAAGTGCCTCCACCACTGGGATGACAGCAAGGATTTGCAAGTTTGTAACCCAAAAAAGGAAAAGAGAACATTAAGGATGTCCTGAAGGTCCTAGGGTTTCCCCCACATATTTGATTTTTGCATACCTGTAGTACTTATAGAGTCATAAGGCAGGTTTTCCTGTTGTCAACAGCAGGAGGCAGCTGCTTCAAGAAAAACAAAAAATGCTAAAATATTAATAATTTGGGGACCTTGGAGGGCATTGAAGGTCACCAGGTTGGGATCTTCATCCAGAAGGTGAGGCCAGGGACAGGTCACTGCAGGAGGGGGGTGCTGCAAGATGCTGCAACCTCAACAACCCCAATGACAAAAATGTGAGCCCACAGCACAGCAGCAGAGGAGCTCTGGGGTAAAACCCAGGCTGGGGCGGGAAATATCACAGCCTGCCTCCAGAAAACCCATTTTAAGAACAACAAGGTGCAGGTGATTGCCACCTGTGGGTTGGAAGGAACAGTCTGCACCTCGGAGCCAAGCTCGCAGCGCTGAGCTGGAGCTGTGCTGCCCTGTGCTAAGGGGAGAAACTGGGGTGGGAGGAAGATGCTGGATGAAGGGATTGCCTGCAGCATCCTCCAATCCTGGCTCATCCCCAAAACACCAGGAACAAGCAGGGGGAAGCAGCGCAGGAGGAGTGGCCCAGCAAAGTGGAGTAGCAAAAAAAGTCTGATTACTTTGAGGTGGGAAGATGGGTTTTATTGAGTAAAACTTATTGAGAACCTGGAAACAAAAAGGCACTGCTCTTTAGGTAAGAACCAAGCAGAAAAGCCTTTTGTTGTTCTGTCCCTTTTGGCTGGATAAACAATGCCTGGCTTTGAATGAGCTATTTCTGTGTCATTTTAATCAGCTGCTAGTCACAGGCTCTCAGTGGAAAAAGGCCTCCCGGTACCCAGTGTAGTTAGTCCCTTTAGATTTGTCCTAATTGGGGAAATAAAGGGGCAGCATTATGGGATTATTCCCTCAAGAAAAATAAAACGAGAAAATAAAAATCACAGGCAAGACTGCCACTTGGGGGTGCAGGCATCCAGGGCTGCCACAACAGCTACAGTGCAGCTCGCCTTGTAATTGTGACATCTGGATTCTTGGTTGTAAAACAGAGATAAGCGGTAAAATTAGCACCGCTGCAGAGAAACGATGCGTTAATATCAGAAGCTTTGTTAAGGCTCCCTAAATTTCCACTGTCTCTTTATTGACAGCAAAGCAACCCTTTGGGGAGAAAGGGAAGGATTTTCTTTGCAGGCAGCGGTTCTTCAGGGAGATCTCTGGCACGGAGACTGATGTGTAAAATCCGAGTTGCTGTAGAGGCGGTGATGCAATCGCAGGGGTACCTGTGCGGCTGGATGCAGGCGTGGCTGCAGCACACCTGAGTGCTGCCAGGTGAGCTGGGCTTGTGCACCTCCCAGTGAGGACAGGAAAAAGTTTTGGTGGGTGCCACCAAGCTCCCACACGTCCAGAGCATTACACTGGACTACAGCTCATGGTAACACATATTTTCTGCTGCTGTGGGCTAAATTAGTGTTGGGAGATTGGTTTTTTTTTTCTTTATCTGTTCTAGCCTGCTGCTCCGCCCTTAGTGCCATCAGGAAACCTGCCCTGCTGTGATGGGTGAAGTGCACACCTGGTGTGGGCACCACTGAGCTGTTGCGAGCAGAAAAATCCATGGGATTATGGGTGTCAAGTGCTTTTAATCAAGGAGCGTCGTTTCTGTTAATTTTGTAATTTAACCAGCGCAAAAAAAGCCTCGTCCTTTCAGATCTTTGCTGACAAATGTAAGGTGTTGAAACCAAAACACGTCCAGTGTCAAAGAAAAATGTGATTAATTGCGAGCTCAGATGTAAAACCAGAGCTTTAGGCAAGGGCTGTCACCCTGTCAATGGCAGGCATTTAATGGCAGACAAAAGGGCTCGCAAAACGAAATGCTGTAACTACTGCGAGGTGCCAGCCAGAGTAACCAAGAGATCAGACGACTTAACGGGTCCTTTCCACTCCTAATTTCACGACGTCTCTTCTTGTTGTCATGCAAGCAGCCCGCACTTTCAGGTTGTATCTGCAGAAACGCTTCTCAAAACAGCCTAGTGCCGTTCAGCTCATCCTTCTCACTCGGCAAGTGCATTAAAGCTTAATATAATATTTATATGTGGTCTTTGACCATGAAGGCATGTAGACGGGATGCGAATTACAGATATAAAATACCTGGAGAGCCTTTTGACGCCCAATAGGAAATGGGGGAAATTGGTACTTGTTTTCACTCTTGGGGCTCTGTACACCCAGGAAGGGAATAGAGATGAAAATAGATTAAAATAAAAAAAAGTGTGTAGTGGTCTGACGTGGGACCTTCCTACTTTCTACCTCGGGCTACTTCTGAAATATCGCCGCATCTTTCATTCTTGTTTTGACTCCCTTCCAGTTTTGGGCAGGATGCCATCCTACCTGAGGAGGGAGGGAGGCAGGGAGGAACGGAACTTTGCATCTCCTGGTCTGGTGGAAGGTGTCCTTCATCCTGTTGGGATGTGGCGAGCTTTGAGGTCCCTTCCAACCCAAACCGTGCCATAATCCTGTGATTCCGTGCGAGTTCCCTGCCTGGATGCTCAGGTGGGATTTTAAACTGAGGCAGCGCTCGGCAGCAGGGAGTCTTGGGCACCACCTACAAGACAGAGAAGTTTGGGGAGGGCTAAATTCCTCCACGGAGGGTAAAACACCTTCGTGAGAGCGTCCTCTCCCTGAGAGACGAGATCAGGCACCCACCCAACACCAAACTAGCCCAGGACATGCGATTTGCCGCGGGAGAGGAGCCCCGGCTGCGCAGAGGAGGAAGTGGGGAGGAACCCCGCTGTACCGCTCCAGCCGGCTGCGCACCCCGGAGCGCTGCGGGAGCATCCCCGGGACCAGGCGGGGACCGCGGGGTTCCGGCTGTGTGCGGGAGCTCCATCCCGCACCGTCCGCACCGCGGGGTCCCGGCTGTGTGCGGGAGCTCCATCCCGCATCCTCCGCACCGCGGGGTCCCAGCCCCGTTTGGGAGCTCCATCCCGCAGCCTCCGCATCCCGGGGGCGCGGCCGGGGCGGGGCGGGGCCGGGGTGTGTCCAGCGGCGCCGCCCCCGGGATCCTTGCGGGGCGGGCAGGGCAGCGGCGGCAGGAGGAGGAGGAGGGAGGAGGAGGAGGAGGAGGAAGGCAGAGAGGAGAAAGAGGGGGAGGAGAGGAGGCGGCGGGACGCGGCTCGGAGGCGGCGGCCGGGCCATGCTGGAGGCGCGGCGGCACCTGGCGGGCGCGCAGAGCGGGCGGGCGGCGGGACGGGCTCCGCGCCGCGTGTAAGGGCGGTGGCAGCGGAGCGGCGGCGGCTGCTGCTCTCGGCCGGGAGAAGACGCTCCGCGGGAGGGACCTGCGCATCCGAGCCGCGCCTCGCATCGCCTCGCCGGGCGGAGGCACCGCCAGCGCCCGCATCCCTCGGCTGAGGCGGCGGAGAGCAGGAGCGAGAACAGGAGCAGGAGGAGGAGGAGGATGAGCCGCGCGGTGCTGGCCTGGCTGGCGCTCTGCGGGAGCCTGGCGGCGCCGCGCCCCGCCCGAGGTGAGGGGACGGCGGGGACGGAGCGGGCACGGGGGGTCGGGGTCGCGCCGGAGCTCCAGCAAAGTCGGAGTCCAAGTGCGCTGGGGGACCGGGAGGTGGCTCTCGGCTGTCTGGGCTCTCCTTTTCTCTTTATGCATAAGGAAAGAAGAAAAAAAAAATAATACTTATCTCTGCGTTTGAAATAGAAGCCGGCGGACGATCCATCCTCAGACTGGTTCTGTTTGGAAACTGTGCTTAATTAGAGGGGAAAGAAATGCCGTGAGTGATTAAATGTAATCCAGAATGAGCGGCTGGGAAGATTTAATATCCGCAGAGCTGTCCGCACCGCTTTTCCCTTCCTCCCCCCACCCCTCTCCAGCCGCCGGTCTTCATTGTAATTTGGAGGCTGCTAGCTCCGAGCCGGAGACCCAGCAAACCGCGGAACAGTTTGCAAACACGTTCGGGAGCTTGAGCATCTCGGCAGCGGCGAGCAGTTCTTGCCAGGCGACTCTTTCGCTGCCTCCCCCTAATTAGGTCTTCTCCATCCTAAAACACCCGCGGCGCCTTCTCGGAGTCTCACCCCCTTCCAAAACAAAACAAAACAAAAACCCCCAAAACCCTACCAAACCCCAAAAACCCTCCGGAAGAAGAAAATGCCAACCCTACCCCAGAGAGACAACTTTGGCTCTCTTGGGAGTTCTCTTTATTATTTATATTAATCACTTCTTGCCGAGGTTTGCCCTCCTGGCATGGAAAAGTTGTCTGAGCTGGTGGTGCGAGGAGCTGCTGGTGGGGCTGCGGGCACGGTGCCCCCTCCGCAGGGGGCTCGGGGGGCTGCTCGGGGCGGGGGGCGAGCGCTCCCTGCCCGTCCCGTCCCGTCCCGTGCTGCCCATCCCGGCTGTCCCGCTCCGGGGATGGAGCTGGGCTCGGCTCCGGGACCCCCGTGCGTCCCCTCCTCTTGCCCGCAGCCCCTCCTGGGTCCCCCCTTTCTGCCCGCAGCCCCCCGAGGGTTCTCCTCGTCCTCTGCCCCGTCCTGTGCCTCCCACCCGGCGTGCAGACCCCTCCATCCTCCTGCTTGCTAGAACAACTGTTGTTCTAATGAGTACCAGAATATTCCCGCTGACTTTTAGACCTCTTCCCCTCGTTATTAACTTCTTTTTTTTTTTTTTTTTTTTTTTCCCGAGGTTTCAAAATGATACCAGTGTATCAGTAAAAACTGAATATTTTATTAGTCCTTAAATTATTCAGCGCGGCGGCTTCTCAAAATCCGGTAGCATTCACACAGTTGCAGGGAGCATGTGATAGCTTATGCAATATGTCCTTGTACCTGCAGCTTATTCCCCAAAGTCTCCTTTTTTTTTAAGCTGAAGATAGCTGTATCTGCCACGGAGTCTGGACTTGTCGTAAGTGCTTTGCACTGTGCTTCCTTGGAACTTCTGATAGCTCACATCCGTGGCGTTTTCTCATTAAAGCCTACAGTTCTTGCCGTGTTTTCAGGTAACTTCAGAACACAGGGAACTCAATAGGTTTTCTAGCAGAAGTGAAATGGGAAGGAAAAAAATCCATTTGCTCTGTGATTGCTTAAGCTGTGATTGTTCAGTTAAAGGTTTGTCCTTGGCTCTCAAAAAGACACAGAAGAACATTGTACTGAGTCTTTTTTTGGAGCTGAAATGGAGCAAAATGCTGCTTGACAAGTCTGATTTAGTGGGTTAATTTTGGTGGCTGTCATAACATTTACTTTTAATAGATCCTCTCAAAGTTGCAATGACTCCAAGCACTGCAAGTAACCAAAACTCTTGCAAAAAGAGGAAGGTTTTGAGCAGGTTTTGAGCAGTGCAGTTTTGAACTACTCACCATGAGTCCATTCCCATAATGGTGTAGAATGAAAACCAGTGGAAGTGTCATCTGTGCAGTGGCGGGTTCCCAGCTGCCTCTCAGGGTAAATTCCAAGTGCAGATCAAAGTTAAATCATATACTTCATTACTGACCTGCATTTCCAGCCTACTGTTAAAGAAAAACACCAACTGGCTTTTTTTTGATGGAGCTCAGCAAAGTAATGGTGGAGGTCAAAATCCTGTTTATTCATGATGCCTTAAAAACACCTTTTGCTTTTTGTGCTTGGAACAAGTACACAGTATGTCAGCAAGTTTGGGGTGAGGTCCTTTCTGTCTTTGTGCTGCTGTTGTTGATTTTAAGGGAGAGAGACTGAAAGATACTAATGGATGAAAAAGCCGTCTCAATGGGAGACTGTCATTTTCTTCTTCCTGGCCAGTCTGATGAATTTGCAATCTCATGCACTGTAACAGGAGCCTCATCTTCAGAGATGTGTTTATATGCAAGCACATGATGAAACCAGCCTTCAAGGGTGCAGTGACTTCCAGCCCTTAGGTTGCAAGAAAGATGCAGGTGCATTTTTAATAAGCAGTGCCCTTTCATGCATATTTAAAAACAGCTGTAAGCTTTCACTTTTGCTGCTGTTGCTGTTCCTTGGTGGAATTTGGATGCCAGGCACTCTGGTGCTTTACTGTGCGTGGACAGACAGTCACTACCAGAGTGACTACAGAGACTACTGGAGATAATTTCAGGACGAAGAAACGCAGTGTATCCCACCTGCAGTAATACAGGTTCGTGAGTACCACTGTGTGGGGCTTTTTAGGGTTCTTTTTTTTCATCCCCAACAGCTTCCTGAACAGTCAGTGAAGATTGAGATCAGATGAAAGGATAGCATGATGTAAAAGTGGTCTGGCTGTATTGATTCTGGCCGTGGGGTAAGCTGATCAACAGCAGTAATGGGTCTGTAGATGCACAGCAGATCAGTGCATCCCACACCTTCACGATAAACATTTTTGCAACAGGACCTTCTGAAAAATTACCATTTGAGTTGTCTTTGTAGTGAAGCTGCTCCCTGGGTTGTATCATGCTTCTCCACTTAGCTGTCTGCTGAGTTTTTAAGTGTGGTTTGCCTAAAAATTATATTGACGTTGCTGAAAACAGGCAAGTGTAATTCCTTATTTTATGGCCGTATCCTGTCAGCCTGAGCGAAAAAAAAATCTGGAACTTCGAAGGAAGTGTTTCAAAGATGTTACTTTTTCTCCATTACAGTGGGAACCTTCACTCTCTCTGAGGCTTAGAAGTTTCTGTAAAGCCCCTTTCTGCAGCTGGAATCAGCTGCAAGGAGCAAAAGTGCTGAGAAACAAGAGAGGTAAACTGTAGCTTTGTTCTCATGTATCTATACTGAAAGGCTGAAAAGATCACAGAGGCTTTTAAAGACCAAGGTTCTTCTGTTTTACTGAATGCCTTTGCATCTTTGGACAGCATCTGCTTCTGTACAAAGTGCTGACAGTGTGACCCTGCATAATGATTTTCACTGTTCTTTTAACAAATTACATTTGTATTCAGATTGATTTTCCATGACTGCTCGTATAGCCTCCAGAAAGCATATATAGTGGATATACTGTTGTATTCTGTACGTGTCTGGTCAGCCTAGGACAAAATCTGATGTCAAGCCATGCATTATTATAACTGGAATTAATTGTTCTTGTAGTATTAGTTGGGTTTTTTTTTTTTCACGTGCCCAGCCTCCTATTTCACTGCCCTTTATGTCCTTGTCCTTTATGTCTCTTTTCAAAGGATATACTTCGTAGAAGCTTGTGTATCAATAGTACCATAGGGGGAAAGGGCCAGTGTCTTACCTTCCCTCCTCCACATTTTTTCAATTACCACCCAGTTGAAAACCAAGGAAATTATCCATTCTGGAAGTTATTTCAAAAGATAGTAACTTTTAATTAAGATTTTTATGCCTTAAATTAGCTGTTTATGCAGCATATGCCCCTACTACAAACTCACAGCCAGAAACCCCTTCAGCCTAAGTGAAGATACCTGGGGAATCTGTATTTAAGAAACTGCAAGAATCAGAGATGAATCTTTGTTATTCTCAACTTTATTGTGAGTCACATAGGAGTTGGCGTGTTACTGTTTTCATCTTAGTCTCTGAAACGTCTCAAACTTAGGCAAGCCACAGATTTGTGAAATCCTAAAGGATGGTTGGTGCTGTGTTACAACTGAGATTAGATGTGATGACAAAATGATTCCCTGGGAGGGTGAGGAGACCCTGGCACAGGGTGTCCAGAAAAGCTGTGGCTGCCCCTGGATCCCTGGAATTGTCCAAGAACAGGTTGGACACTGGGTCTTGGAGCAGCCTGGGACAGTGGAAGGTGTCCCTGGCGTGGCAGGGGGTGGCACTGTGACACCTTTAAGGTCCCTCCCAACCCAGGCCATTTATGTGATTCTATGACATTGGGGCATTGTTGTAGCATACGTGAAGCCCAGCTTGAGTTTAATAAATACAGGTTGAACAACAAACAGTGATGAATTTCAGTTTTAGAAAAGTTTCACAGTCAAAATACAGTGAAAGCTTAGTCAGATGATGTGTTATAAAATAAAAGATGAATCAAAAGATTCAAGTCCAAAGAAGGGTTGTAAGAACATTAACATCTGCAAAATTAAAACCTCTAGAAAATGCTGTTTTATATTGGAGGACCAAAACACATTTTGCATTTAAAGTTCAGGAGACAACCTAGGAGAAAGGAAAATTCAGCCTAAATTCAGTGTGTTATGTCAGTCTGACCAATAATGGGTCTAAGTTTCCCTTTTTATAGGAAACTTGGATCTTAAGTTTGAGGGAGAGCAATTCACCATGTGTAGTGACAGCAGGGTATGGCTGATTTTCTAACAAACCACGTAGAGGGTAAAACAGCTTTTTTGCCATCCATATTGTGGGAATAGAGCAAGGATCTGTCCAAACCCACTTTGGACCCACAGCTGTGGGATCTGTTGCTCTGAAGGCAGGGATTGAATGAGCATCTGTCTCCCAGGATCTGGAAGGAAACCACACCTTCATGCTTTGAGGTTTTATCAAATCTCAGTCTTGCTGGTCAGGGAATATACTTTAATGTACTTGTGGGGTTTTTGATTCATTTGTTTGTGTGGGTTTTTCTTCCCTCTAATCAGCAAGCTGTGTTACCTTTCATCACACTAGGGGTGTTTTTCTATTTTAAGTTCCGAAAGCTAAGAAATGAAGCAGACCATAATTATCTAATAAAGTCTCTAGCTAATCCATCTAATAACTATATGTGGGGTATGTGTGTGTGTGTGTGTGTGTGTGTGAAGGCATTATCATATGAAACACACATAAAAACATCTTAATTTCACATAATGTATAGCAGCTATATGCAAACATACTGTGCTTTGGGTATAATTTGGGTATATCTACACTCCAGAGACCATACAGAGGAATTGCAGCCACTTATGTGCCTCACATCTGGTCTGATACTTAGAAGTTTAGGAAATGTTAGATAAGACCTTATCATCCTGTGAATTCTTGATGCACAGCTCTGTATTTGAAGTAAGAATTTGTTATATGCCAAAAAAAGCACTGTCTATGATTTTTTTGAGGTTATCAATAGTATTCCTCACTCCACACACTACTTTACTAAGGGGCAAAAGGGGGCTTTATGGCTTGTTTATGAAAGACTTGTGTCCATAAGCTTACATATTTTGATTTATACATAGATATAGATATACTTAGATAGATAGATAGATATAGATAGATAGATATAGATAGATAGATAGATAGATAGATAGATAGATATAGCTTTGGTGAAGTTGTTTGAAAATGAGCAAGTAAATACTGACACAATGACAGATTATGCTGAGCTGGAAGGGACCCGCAAGGTCCATCCAGCCTGGCTCCTGTCCCTGCACAGACACCCAAAATCCCACCCTGGGCATCCCTGGGAGTGTTGTCCAAAATCTCTATGAGCTCTGGCAGCCTTGGGGAGCCTGGGCAGTGCTTCTCTGGGGAAGAACCTTTCCCTTCGCTCCATCCCAAATCCCTGGCCTAGCTCCAGCCCTTCCCTCTGGGGCTGCCAGTGTCTCAGGGATCAGGGATCAGAGATGATCAGAGCTGCCCTTCCTCTCCCTCTCACGGGGAGCTGTGGCTGTGATGGGTCTGCCCTCGGCCTCCCTTCTCCACCTGAGCACACCAAGTGCCCTCAGTGCTCCTCACACGGCCCCTCCACACCATTCACCATCCCCATGGCCTCCTCTGCATGCTCTCTGACAGTTTAACATTCTTTTTTTTATGTTGTGATGCCAGCGCTGCAGCCAATATTCCAGGTGAGGTTGGCCTGGCCCAGCGCAGAGCAGGACAATCCCTGCCTGGCCCGGCCGGCCATGCTGGGCCTGGTGTCCCCAGGACAGGGATGTCCCTGCTGGCTCCAGGGCACTGCCACTGACCAGGAGCCCTGTCCCTTTCCCTGGCACTGCTTTCCAGCCCCTCATTTCTCAGTCTGTCCGTGGCAAAGTCCCAAACCTTCCCTCACTGAACCTTGCAGGCTGGAGCCAGCCCAGGCCTCTCGTTTGTCTGGGCCTCTCTGCAGGGCCGCCCTGCCCTCAAGGGAGTTGACAATTCCCCCCAGTATTGTATCATCTGTGAACTTCCTCAAGATCTCTTCCAGTCCTGTATCCAGGTAATTCCTGAGGGTGTTGAGGAGCACAGGGCCGAGGATGGAGCCCTGCAGAACCTCACTAGTGATGGGTTCCCAGTGTGATGTCACCCCAGTCGCTATCACCCTTTGTGCCTGACCCGTGACCCAGCTGCTTGCCCATCTCATGATGTGTTTATCCAGCTGTGGGATGAACAGAACAACCTTGTAAGAGACAGTACGAAAAACTTTCCTGAAATCCAGAAAGATTCCATCAACTGGTTTCCCTTGATCCCCTGAGTGAGTCACCTTGAAAGGAAATCAGTTTTGACAAGCAGGACTTTGCCCTCATGAAGCCATGCTGGCTGTGGCCAGTGATTTGTCCTCCAGGTGCTTTTCAATAGCTTCCAGAATAATCTTCATAGCTTTACCAGGTTCTGAAGTGAGGCTGACAGACCTGTAGTTTCTGGGGTCCTTCTTCTTCCTGTCCTTGAGAGAGAAGGAGAAAACTGAGACAATGTCAAAACTGAGACAATGTTTTCCATCTTCCAGTCATCTTGGGGATTTCTCTGGACTCCCAAGACCACTCAAAAATCATCAGGAGAGGTTTTGTGATGACATCAGCAGCTGTTTGAGAATTCTTCAGAATTCTTTGAGAATTCATCAGGCCCCATAGATTTGTAGGGATCCGTCTGGTGCAGCAGACTGGGGTTAACTGGGAGTTGTTCATCCTCACAGTTATGGTCCTCCAGCTCAGGGCACCAGGACCCTCTTGGTCCATCTGTGTCAAAGAAGGAGGCAAAGAATACCCTGAACACCTCAGCCTTGTCCCTATTCATGTCTGTGAGGTGCCCATCCTCTTCCTCGAACAGGCCAATGGTATTTTTGCACTGCCTACTGCCATTACTTTATTCAGAAAATCTCTTTTTATTGGGTCCCCACACAGTTCTTGCAGCACCAACTCGATCTGACTTTTGGCCATACAATTTTCTCTCTCCACTGGCAGCAGTATCTCTATGTTCTTCCCATGCCACCTGGCCCTGCTCACACTGGGCACATGCCTTCCTTTATTACCTTACTTCCAAGAGAATATTCTTGTTCAGCCAAGCCGTCCTTCTGCCTACGCTGCTTAAGTGGAGAATCCTGGATTATCTCAGCTCTCCCAACTGCGGCAGCAGAACGACAAGTTCTGGGTTTTAGGAGTCAGGATTTCAGGCGCAGTATTTAAAGCAGCAAGCTGAACTGTGCAGATGACAGCAGGGAGGAGCAGCAGATGGATAAGGAGGCTCAAGAAGATCAGCACTCCTTCAGCAGAGCCAGGGCAGGAGCTTGGCACATCCCAGCAGGAGTCTCATGATGTGAGAGAAAATTGTGCCTCAGATTTGTGGGGTTTTTTTGTGACCCTGGAGGCCACAGGGGACAGGGAAGGGAGCAAAGCCTCCCCCAGAGGAGGTGGGAGGTTTTGGTGTGGGATTTTCCTGCTGCCTCCTCTCCCAGGTGGTGCGTGGGAGAGTGGGGTCAGACACAGAGGCATAAACCGCCCTCCAGGGTGCAGTTTCTGCATCATGTGATGGCTCTTGATTAAAGCTGATGGAGAAATTTCCTAATCCCAAGTGCTCTATCAGAACATTGCAATTCTGTAAGCACAGCAGTTTAACCAGTGAACAGGCTCACTCTGGAGTGTAGTTTGCGCACCTGGGACAGCAGGAGCTCAGGTGACTGCTAAGTGCTCCACACTATGGATTTGAACCCCACAGTTGCAAATTTTTAATTTTAATACAAAGCAGAGTGTTTTCTCAGTGTTTTGCAAATAATCTTCTCTCATTCTTGCCCCTCACCCCTTGCAACTAGTTTTTTCTTTCATTATTTTCAGTTCTAAACAACACAAGGCATTTATTTATGCATAGTCAGATTATGGTCCTACTGTAGGATAAAGCTGCCATTTAGACATAGAGACCTTTTTATTCATGTCTTTGAGTACTCTCACAATAGTAACTTCTTGACAAGCCAAAAAAAAAACCCCAAACCAAACGTGAAGGTGATGACTGCATTGCTAATTTTTAGCTGCAGCAATTTTGTTTGCTGAGATTCTGTGTAGGGAGGCTGAAAAAAAATCTCTGCAAAAGCTGCTTTTTTTTCCCCTATCATTGTCAAGATGCTGTGTCAACCTGCATAATTATGGAGAGCTGTGACAGCAGAGCATAAATAACAGTAATTTCTGGCATCTGATTACCCATGTCTTAGGTTTCTGCAACAGTGAAGTTACAACAGATCACGCAAGAAATGCTTACGGATAAGACTTGCATGCGCCAAGCGGAGGCATGAAAAATAGAAAAAAAATTAGATTTATTTTATGTTTAGCATTTGTTTACATCTTTCAGTCTGTCTCTCCCTCATGTAGGAGAGCTTCTGTCACTACTGGGTGTCACTGCAGACAACCAGCCCTGGAAATCCAAGTTTCCTTCCTGTTTACTCTGTATTATAGTTCTTTAGACCATGCTGCTTTAATTTGTTTTCCAGGGTTTTTTTCTTTGGGTTTTTTTTACTCCTTTTCCAGCTTAGACTTCTGAAGTAGAGACGGAGAAACTATTACATGCAATGTAACTTGTCAGATTTCTTGCTTGTGTGAGGAATTGCACGGGATTGCTTTGCAAGGTCTTTTCTAGGTTAAAAACTAAGACCCACTAGCTGATTGCTTTCAGATACCATTCCAGAACTATTTTAAAACCATGCAGTTCTATTTATTTGAACAATTTTAAGGGAAGATTAGCTTGATACTGTGAATAATGTACAGTGTGGATGGGGAAATGATGTGCTGCTGTCATGGGAAGTAGCTGAAATGACCTAGTAGCTCCCTTCTATGGTGCATGCTATATATGTTCCTTTAATGATGCTTTTGTGTAATTTCTTTAATGTCTTTCTTTATGCTTTACCCTCAGACCTTGTACAGAATGATGCACTCCCTACAGATAGCCCTTCAGGATAAAGATCAACCTCTTTGATAATGACTTTCATTTTCTTGGGTGTGATCAAGCCCATCCTATTCTGACACCTTGCCTTTCTTCACCAGGCTTCTCTTCAACCTGGTATCCTTATTCAGGGATATCAATTCTTTCAGAAATGTCTCTTAGAAATGCTGCATTTTTGTACTGTGGCACAGTTACAGAAATGCTCTGACTCCTTCCTACGGGTGGTTTTGCTTAACCTTAAACTTTTACTCCAAATGTGGGTCTTGTGGTTCAACCTGTCACTAAAGTCATAAAGAAATAAAAAAAAGGGTAATTGAAGCAATGTCAGGCATAGCTGGGGATGTAGTGTCAGTGTAGTGTCAGTCCCCAGATGTGAAATCCATCGGGGAAGAAAAAAATCAAAGCAACATTCTGAACAAGAACTTGGAAGTCAGCGGGAATAAAGTGTGATTGACTGTATATATTGACTTAATGTTAGTTCCACATCTATATATTGGTTCACACAGCAAGAGCAGTGATTGCTCTAATATGCCTCAATATCTTTCAGTAGAGATGAATAATTACATAAAAATGTGAATTTAAGAACAGAGAATTATAGAGTAATAGAATGGTCTGGGCCGGGGATGGACCTTGAAGCCCATCCAGTGTCACCCCTGCCATGGCAGGGACACTTTGTATTGTCCCAGGCTGCTCCCAGCCCCAGTGTCCTGGGAACACTGCCAGGGATACAGGGGCAGCCACAGCTGCTCTGGGCACCCTGTGCCAGGTTCTGCGTACCCTCCCATCCTAATAATTTATATAAGCTTACTCTCTGTCAGCCAAAATGAAGCCAAAATGCTGAGTGTGAGTAAAAGTGGAGCACTAGGAGGTGCAGCTCCGACTTGTGGGTTGGAGCGGTTTGGTCAGGGAAGAATGAAACAAATATCTGGTCTGTAGGAAGCTTCCCAAGACTCCAAAGTTGTGTTTTTGTTCTTTTTACTGCAAGACAAAACTGAGATGAGCAACTCTGTGAGATTTGATAGTTTGGCCAAAGCCCTTCGACTTTATCTGCCACTGGCTTTTCCCTAATTCCAGCGCCGGTGGTGTTCTTACACAGAACAGTAAAATTCTCTGGTAGTTTGCCTTCTTGGGGTGGCTTAAGGCAGGAGCAGGCAAGTCCCAGAGATGGTGCAAGGAGGGGAGATGGGACGAGGAGGGAGAAGTACGTGACGTGGACAGGGATGTTGAACACTGGATGTGTTCTCAGCTGGTTCCATCAGGGATGAGTTATGGATCGTTTTCTCGGTGCCAGTTTTACACTGGTTTTTTGGCCAAGAAATAAGTTTCTAGACCAACGCTAAGACACTGGGTGCCAAATTTCCCCTTTCTTCGAGTTTAGCTGTGTATTCCCCCCGTGGAAATGTGCAGAAATCAGATCCATGAGCATGCCTTGCATTCCTGTCTGCTTTGCCTTGGCATGGATGAAAGCAGAGGAGCAAATTCCACATTTTCCTGTCCATCTCCCAGTCCAAAGTGGCTGTCTCACCATCCTGGGGCAGATCCAGTGTTGATTAACTAGTCTATCCCAGTAGGTTATTTTGTTGAGGACAAATTACAGTGGTTTTTTTTTTTTTTTCTTCTCTAATTATTTTGTATCAAATATTTATCTTGTGGATAAGGATCCCTCCTGGGCCACGCAGAGCAGGCGAGGCTCAGAAGCTCCCCACGTGCTCTCAGTGGAAACAGGAGGATCTGCCTGCCTTAGAAATCCTGCTCTGGCTTAATTCCAAGCAAGAAATCTGTTTTAAAACTACCAGGGAATCGATGGCTCCTCCATTCAGACCAGCTGAAGCCTGAGCAGGAAGAGAGAAGACAAAATGGGTAAAAGCATTGTATGCTTCAGTTCCTTCAGGAGGAAAAAGAGAAGACTCTTCAAAATGTTTGAGATTCCTGACTGACTAATTTTGACCAATTAGCCTGCTGCTTGATTGTTTGGGATTTTTGATAAGCAAATTCATGAGGTTTTGTGGTTTTTTTTTTAATTTTCCATAGAGAGTAATTAACAATTAACAATGGGTACATTGGTTTCTTTTCCAGATAAATTCTTGTTAGAGCATTATACTTGTAGAAAAATCTGACCAGAATTTAAATTCTATCTAAGCATTTCCTTTTGAGGTAGAGGAGGGAAGTAGAAATATCCCAAAACTATACCAAATTCACTGGAATAAAAATCACTGGTATGTATTTATAATTTTTTATCTTTTTTAATCTAGAGGAGCACCATTTGCAGAGCTGAAGAATTGCAGCAAAAACCTGTACTTTTAATGATTTCTGAGTTTCAGGAAGCCACCCTTTCACTCTTTTAATGCTCTAATAATAATCACGAAGTCTTGTGCTAGCATCTTTCATATCAATCTTTTGTCCCTTGTGTCACATCAAGATTTTGTCGTTGACACCCATCTCTTATTCTTGACATGTCTGTACCTTCCATCTCTGAAGTCTGAAAACAAAGGTCGATACATGAAGTAGAAAAAGGCATCTGCTTTTAAGAGAAATGATGAGTTTTGATGACTTACGCCTCATAAAAGCCATGTTTTGAGTCTCCTGTAGTGCCAGTGCTGCAGACACAGCAGCTGCTTGAACATCCATTTCATTCTGTGTGTGTGTGCAAGAAGAGTTGGTATACTGGAAATACTTACCCAGAGATTTTCAGAGATCTCAAAAAAACCAGGGAATCATCTGGAAATGCTGTTTCAGGAGAGCTCTCAGTTAATGTCATTCAGTGTTATTCTCACTTTATTACCATGCATGCAGGAGATTCTCATTTCTTTTTCGTTTTCAAAATGAGGTGCAAGAAGCTTTTACAATTGAAATTGAAAATGCCTGGCCTGTTTACAACATGGTCTAGGTATCTTGTAACAGTTGGGCTAATTTTTAAAGGCCTTTCATGTAGGGTCTCTGAACAAATTTTCTGCAGGAAAAGCAGCTGTGGAAAGAGCTTTTTTTTTCTCGGCCCCATTTTTCTGTTAAGATAGAGAAGTAAGATTACTGAAGATTTTAGAGACAGTACATATGTTCTTTGAAAAAGAACAACATAAAAGACACAAAATTGCTGTTCTGGTAGATTACAGGCTAGAGTATCTGTTGAAACTGGCCTTATGGAAGGTGCTTTCTCAAAGTTGATGTAGTTCAAAAAATAAAATACCAACTTCTTTTTCCTCCTACCCTCCCTGAATCACCCCTGCTCTTTGGCTTTGCCCAGGGTTTATTCTTCAAGGAGCAGCCTGAGGGCAGGGCATCATTCCACCAGTGACTGAGGAATTCCTGTTTCTTCAGTCTGGGTGAAAAGGGAGAGTATTTAGTTTTAATGCTCCTTAAGACATAATAGGCCCCAAATTCTCCTGCTGGAAATGAGGAATTTGAAGAAGTCGCATCTCTCTGGAGTTTGTGATGTGGTGACAGTGCTGTCCTTGAGGCAGCACAGGTGTGTCCCCACATGGTCCTGTCAGACCTCATGGGGAGTCTGGTTGAAAATGGCAGTGGCAGGAATTGTACAAGAATGTATTAACTGGGGAAGAAGGGGTTACTGCTGTACTACCACACTTATTTTTGTTTTGGCTTTTGCCTTTTCCTAACACATCTGTAAGCACTAACACAGGACATATCTTCATCCAGTATTTACATTCTGCAAGTGTTCACCAAAAAGTGAAAAGTGGTGGCGATGTTTGTAGACAAAACAGGTTTCTGCATTCAGTACAGCTGTCTCAGGCTGTCAAAAAATTGTCTGGGAACATTCCCCTGCATTAAAAATAACTGTATTTATCCTTGGTATCTGTAGTGACCTAGATTGTTTTTCACTAACTACCTTGAGTTTTCTGACTGCATGTACTGTTGTCTGGCAGAGTAAAAAAAAAAAAACTTAATTCTGTATTTACTTATTTATTAATATCCTTTTGTGGAAAGAGGTGTAATTGTCTTCTGTTTGACTGGATGTTTTGTTTCTTCAGGCCCAAGGTTTTAATGAAATCCTGATTTCTTCCTTTGCACAAAGGCTTTACATGGAATTTTTCACTTTTCATGAAACTCTTCCATTAATTGAAAGCCTTCTAAGAATAGATAATTAGATAATTAGCCACGTTACAAATCATAATGACCAAGAACTGGAGCCAGGTGCAGCTGCAGCACGCTTAGGGCAGGAAATGTAGGCAATAATCTTCACTGTGTCAAACAGGATGTTATTTGAAAGTGTTTTCAGGTTTTGGATTTATATAATACCTTAACCCACTCCTTTTCTCTGGTTTATTATTTTATTCCTTTTTCTTTTTCTTTGGTTTATTTCTCTTTCTCGTTTCCCATTTTGAACTCTATTGAACTTCAGGGTTTTTGATTTTTTAGTTGGTGGTTCAAAGACCAAGGGCCCTGATAGATGTTAATCCAAACTTGACGTTGAAAGTAGGTTGCTTTCCAGATTTAAGTTTTTGAGAAATATGGATTTTTGTGGCTTCTCTTGATTTTAAAAATGCAATGACACTTCTATTGAATACAGCCAGAACATCTTTACACTGAAGCTGCCTCTAGATTAATGTCTGCAGCTTTGCCAAAACTATTATCTATATTGCAAGCTGTCACTTTATGTCTAAACTAAATAATTAAATCTTCAGATCAGATGTACAGTTTTTTATTATTACAGACATAGTTTAGGATTTTATGGTTTCAAAGAACCTTTGGGAAAAGTTATTTGTATTACAGGCTACTGGAGAGTGGGCTAAAACCTCCCTGAAATTTTTGCTTGTTAAATTACATTCCTTGGTTTGGTTTCCTGTTTTTCAGTCAAAACCAGAGATAAAAACTGCCAGCACTGAATCAGGTGTGTCATGCCTTAACCACTGGGAACCTCTTTCTGATCTGGTCTGGGGCCCTTAATCTGAATTGCTGATAGCAATTATGTAAAATTATAATGAATTTTTTTTTTTTTTTTTAATGCAAAATGGCAAGGCTGCCCTTTTGCAACGTGCCTGTTGGGTAACATTACTTGTCCCCAAAATTAACACCTCTGTCTTTCAAGTGTAGGTGCTGCAGGTGTCTGTTTGCTTTTGCAACAGCTCCAGTCATGTGCTGTGAGACAGGAGGGAAATGCAAGGGTGCTCCCCCAAATGAGCTGTGGGTGGAAATGTCCATGATGGAGGAACTTGGGAATTCATGGTTTCTGATGTCACATCTCATCCCCACCTCTACTTTTGCAGCTGCAGGAGACTAAGAGAAGGGGGAAAAAAGGGAAATGAATGCAATGTCCCCCAGGTCAGTGGGACAGGATGGATTTCACCCAGGGGTGCTGGTACCTGGGCAGCTCCTGTGCAGGGTGAGACATCTGTCACCTCTGGGGCACCCCGGGATGGCCCTGGTGGCCAAACAAAGGTGAAGGCTGTGCCCACATTCCAGTAAATCCCAAGGTCAGCTGAAGGGGCAGCTCCAGGCTGGCCAGCCCTGCTGGGAAAGCCAGGAGCTCGTTCCGGGGGTGGGATGGAGCAGCCTGGGGCTGTCAGCAGGGTCAAACCACACCTGAGCCCCTGCAGGGCTGGGAGAGCAGAGGGTGTGCCCGGGCTGGGGCAGGGCTGGGCCCTGCTGTGAGGGCTGAATGAGGGGTGTGGGACTGCAGGGGCTCTCCAAAATTCAGTTTATTGTATACAAAATGCAGTTTATTCCATCCAAGGTGTCACAGCCGCCCAGGGCTGTGGGTGACAGAGCTGTGCCCACAGCTGTCAGCTCCAGCTGCAGGCAGGCCTGGAGACCCTTTGGGTTTGGTTAGAATGCATTATAGACTTTTCTTTTGGTTACAAATGCATTATAGACTTTTCTTTTGGTCTCTGCAGAAGGGTGAGACTCAGGAGACAGAGACAGCAGTGCATGGCAGGAGGATCAGAGTCATTTTCTCTGTAAATATGACCCTCACTGGGGGTGAGGATGAAGTCTCATGCCCCTCATCACCCTCATTTTGACTATTTGTGTGAGATAAAGCATTGTTCTATTCCATACTGCAGAGCAGTCTCTCCTTTCGATGGAAATAATAGGGTTGTATTTTATGTAGATGGTGGCAAAATAAAATCTAATATGTGCAGGATGCATCTGGTGTTTTTTGGTTTTGTTTGCTTGTTTGCTTTGTAATTGTTGCTTATCATTAATAAAGTAGACTAAGCAACATAAAATACCAGGCTGTGATTTTCAGTGTTCTGCTTTTTTTTTCATTTTGCAGTTTTCACTTTATAGTCTTGCAGTTGTGTTGGCTGCCAGTAAGAATCCCAAACCAAAGATTTACTTGCATTATTAACTTTCCTTTATTTTTGTTTATGAAATCAAAGTGGAAAAAGAAATGAGTAGCAATATGTAAAGACTCGTCTTGCACATTTTCCTCCTAGAGATAGTAATAGAAATGTCCAATTTCCAGATTGTGACAGAAAACCATGGTTTTTTTCAAACACATTGGAATGAAGTCATGGGCCTGAATTTTAAAATGAATTTTGGATTTGGCGCAAGAGATCTCAGATGAAAACCTCCTGCTGAGATGATGAGGTTTATAGATTTGAGATTCAGTGATCATGCAAAGAGTTTAACAACTCTGCTGAGTGTTGAGGGAAGAAGTTAAAATGAACTGAATTGGTGATTCATTTAGGTTACACTCTGAGGAAGGAACGGACATTCTCTAATAATTAATTATCTAATTTAAAACCTCCCTATTTCTTGACTGAGGTAAAAAATGAGGTATTTTGTATAATAAAGCAGCTGATCTTTAAAACTAATGGAAAGTGGTTTTATATTTTTCACAAAAACTATAGGCGCTTCAGTTCACTGGCTCTGCCTCAGGAAATCAGTTATGAGCAAATGAGCTAGTAAAATGAATGTACCCTGCCCTGGTTTATTAATGAAGGCAGTGTGTAAACACAGCTGATCAGTATATGGCAACCTGAATAAGCAGAGCAATAAAAATATGTGTGAATAAAAAGGTCTTGATTACTGACTGTTGATCATGAGCTGTGTTTGGTATGAAATGTTTCTTTTGCTTGAAAAGTGAAAATGTGTCCCTCCAATAAGCCAGGGAGTTTTCATTGCCTTTAATTGCCTTCACTGGAGATTGAGAGCACTCGGTAGAACTTAGAAGAAGAAGAAGGCACAGCCTTGCAGTGCTGTGCTTCTGGAAGGTGCACCCTGAGATGTAAACACTGCGCTCTTTATCACCCAAACCCTCAGCTGAGGATTGTGTCCAGGATCAACGCTCAGATTTCTGAGCATGCTTACGCACCAGGACACCCTCCCAGAGGGAGAGAGTCCCAACTGTCTTGACCCGTTTGGCAGAGGGCAAGATGTTAATTATAAATTCTCATCAGGCTGAAAAGAAACACCAACTCTTATGCTTCATTATCTAGTTGCCTCAACTCCAGCAGTTAGCCACTATTAACTCTCAAAGATTTGCTTAGCAAGCCCTTAAATTTTACAAGCTCCAGCAACATACTTTAGGTACAATTACAGTTATAAATGACAAGCTCCCAGTCCTCTTAATAAACTTTGGTACGAAGTCAGGGGTAGATTAAGATAACCATGCCCAGACAAAGCAGGAGAGGAGAGACATAAAGGTGTCAGAGAGAGAAAGATAACAAGGATCACCAGTCTTCAGATCCCACACTGGTCCTGCCACATGGATGGTCTCAACAAAGAGAATGAAGGAAAAAGAGAAGAACTGATTGCTTTACTTCCTTTCATAATGATTCCTTCCTTAACCTGGTGCACATCTCAAATGTAAAACAGATTTTTCATGCCACTGTGCTCCTGCATGTGCAGCCTCTCTGAGTCCTGCAGGAAGTGAGGAGTTGCTGCAAGAACAACAATGTGTTTTATTTTTTATCCATTGGCTTGAAGTCTTGTTGTGCAAACATCCCATTGCTGCTCATACAACTTCTGATCTTGAGCATGAAACTGCCTTGCAAATATTAAGAGCAATAATTGGGGTGAGTAGTACATCTGTTTCTCTTTTTATAAGAATGCATATTGAATTCTTGTGCCAGGGGTATGGCAAAAGCTTTCATGGCAGTTCTTTGAAGACCATGGTTCAGTAAATTTGCCTAATTCTGTTCTCACAGCATCTAGAGACATATTGGCTGAGACTACACATTGTATTAGCCAACAATACAAAAGAAAAGAAAAGAAGAAAAGAAAAGAAAAGAAAAGAAAAGAAAAGAAAAGAAAAGAAAAGAAAAGAAAAGAAAAGAAAAGAAAGAGAAAGAGAGAGAGAAAGAGAGAAAGAGAGAAAGAGAGAAAGAAAGAGAATGAGAAAGAGAGAAAGAGAGAAAGAGAAAAAGAAAGAGAGAAAGAAAGAGAAAAAGAAAGAGAGAAAGAGAGAAAGAGAGAAAGAGAGAGAAAGAGAGAAAGAAAGAGAGAAAGAAAGAGAAAGAGAAAGAGAGAAAGAAAGAGAAAAAGAAAGAGAGAAAGAGAGAGAGAAAGAGAGAGAGAAAGAGAGAAAGAGAGAGAGAAAGAGAGAGAAAGAGAGAAAGAGAAAGAGAAAGAGAAAATAAAAAGAGAGAAAGAGAGAGAGAAAAAGAGAGAGAAAGAGAATGAAAGAAAGAGAGGAAGAGAGAGAGGAAGAGAGGGAGGAAGAGAGAAAGAGAAGGAGGAAGAGAGAAAGAGAAAATAAAAAGAGAGAGAGAGAGAGAGAGAGAAAGGAAAGAAAGAAAGAAAGAAAGAAAGAAAGAAAGAAAGAAAGAAAGAAAGAAAGAAAGAAAGAAAGAAAGAAAGAAAGAAAGAAAGAAAGAAAGAAAAGAAAGAAAGAAAGAAAAGAAAGAAAGAAAGAAAGAATTCCAAAACCTTGCAGCTCCAGGATAAGAAAAAATGCTGCCTGAGCACAGAATGGAGAATTCTGAAATTCTCATTTCTGATAAAAGAAGACTGTGGTGGTCAAAGTGGCTCCAGCAATCCCCTGATATAAGTAAAGGTCAGGGGTATGGTGTGACACAGAGAGCCTTAAGGATGGGTTCAGAGAAGATGAAAAGCAGCTTTGTTGGACCTCTTTAATCCATCTTTCCAAAGCTAAAAGGCAACGTGGGAGAGAATGAAACACGGAGTGCTTTGGTGACAAATTTTCAAATACATGGAAGGTTCTTCTGGGCTTTTTGTCACTGAGTAATTGATGATTCATTAAGAGATGCTTCAAAGAGCTTTGAAAACACAGAGGGGTGACATGTGTGGGATGTGGTAGGAGAGAGAGAGAAAATGGAGACACGAAAGGATATCAATGATCAAAATGAAGCAAGACCCCTATGCAGGGCTCTGAAACAGCATTTGGAAAGCTACTATCCCATTTCTGAAAGCCTGAGTGAGAGATGGCAAATTCGTACAAACCCCAGCAGATGAGAACTTGGGGGGATTAGCTGTGCCAGTGGCTAGGAAAAGAGGTGTCCTGAGGGAATAAGTAAGGAAAAGAACTGGGATATTGTCAGCCACCTCCTCGCTTTCACCCCTTGTAGAATCAAGTGATAAGCAAAGTAATACTGGTCAGTATTTCAATGTTATTTAGTTCTTTATAAGCTGTTATAATTCAGGATAATTCATATAATGACAGAAATTCAAGGTCCCTGAAGACTTGGGGGAGTAGTTCACTTTTTAATGTGCTTCTTGGAGACAGTGAAGGTTAGGGCTCAACTCTTTGTTCTCCTTTATCCATATCTGTCTATCCGCTACTTCCAGTGTGTGTCAGGAAGAGCTCTTCTGTCTGCCCTTTGAAGTGTGTAGGAAAAAGGGAAAAACTTTCCCTGATGAAGTTTCTGAACCAACTAGTTGAACGTGTCCAGCTGTTTCTGGTTTTCACTGTGTGGGAGAAAAATCTGCGTTGTAACCACACTGCTTGAGCTGATGGAGAGTGAAAAATGGTAATTTGAGCAAGGGGCAATGAATCTGTTCTAAAGATCTTGGAGAAGAATCCAAATTATTGTAGTACAAGTTCCAGGGCCTGCATTTCTTCAAAAGAAAAGAGTAAGAAGGAGAGGCTCTGCTCTAAAATGAGAGGTGAGGGGAAACTGGGGAAATTCCACGCTCTCAGACCCAAAAGTGTTTACAGCCATTGCACCATGTTGGGCTGAGGTCTGAAAACCCTTAACCCTTCATGCCTCCATGGCCTCATCCTTTGCAGTCATTTCCAAGGGCAGGAATTTCCAAAGAATTCCAGATGCCTTGGCCTGGTCTGCTCCATTATTTCTCCAATCTAATGTGGGAAATTAGGGGACTGTAAGTCTTGGAACCAATTGTGTAGTCAACTGAGAGATCATTTAAGATTTAGTTCATGAAAGTCAAAGTGTAAGTCATTTGGGGGAAAAAAAAAAGGCAAAGGAAAAAATATTTTTAACATAATTTTCAAGGGAATTAATATGTTATATGTTATAATATTACACAGAATGCTGGATCAGTAATGCATGCAGATTTCACCAGTCTCATTCGCCTTCAAAAAACAGTCTGGTGCATGATTTAATTGAATTGACTTAGAAAATTATTTACTTCAGTCAATGTCCACATAAGTTTCAGGTAGCCATGTGTAAGGATCCAGTGAGCTCATCGGGCACTAGAGCAAGTTTCATGCAGGAAAGAGAGGAGGGAATGTGATTTCATGTTGGGCAACATTAGTCAGGTTCTAATTTATCCTGCAGGAGGAGAAGCACACCTCTGGAATGGGCTGTGATGAACAGCGCATCTTGGTAGTTTGAGGCACTGGTCTGCTAACTTAGGCCACAGGGAGAGGTCGTTGCTCCCCATTAGTGAAACTTGTTTGTTTTCTCTGCTTTTCCATCCTTAGAAACTTAAAAACCAGCCAACAAACAAGCAAACACAGAAAAACCCCACACATACACAAAGGAAAAATGAAAAGAGCACATGTCCCTTGGAACATGAAAGAATCAAAGCACTTACTGGCAGTTGAGACCATATAGGAGAATTTTTGTGAAAACAGATCTCTAATCAATTTTATATATGTCAGAGTCAGAATTGTCCAGTGGGAGACAAGAATTGTGAGTTAATTTGATGTGGGACCCTGACTTCCATTCGTGTTCTATTTGCAGAGTCTCTGTTGCCAGAGGAAGATGAGGAGCTGTCCTTTTTGTTCTCTTGCTCGCCTTTTCAGTATGTTTTAGTGTCTTGTCCTTAAATAGTATTTGAAAAGCTGCATCTATTAAGACTTGTAAATAACAGAACTTTGAGAGAGTGTCTCCTTGCATTATATTCCCTGTCTGCATAAACTAAAGGAAGGGTAGTGTTCAAAAAACTACACATTAATGTACTCAATTCTTGAAACAGTTGAAATTAATTTCTCTTTCCTCTTTCAGATAAAAATGACTTGTCTTAAACTCTAGATAACAATAAACTATATTTAAATATCTGTATTTTTTTCCCTGTCTTTTTTGGGAAAAGCTGGTCGAACATATCAGTCTTTTTGTCCTCCTTAGCATTTTACATCTCAAATTGTAAAAAGACCTTTAAGTGGACACTATTTACTCTAAAAGTAAACATAAAATAGAAGACAGATCTTGCACAGGTTAACTTCTTTAGTTCAGTCCTGCAGGAAAAAGTAAAATGGCAGAACATCTTTGTGGAAACAGAGATAGCAGAGTCTCAGAGGAAATGAGCCAGAGATGTAAAAGTAACTTAAGGTTATTTATGCTTTTGTTTCCATACCTTGCTGCCAGCAGTCGCTGTTTTTAAAAGCGGCCCTGCTTGCTTCTGGTTGGGAGCCAGAATTTTGGAGCATCTCTGTCCTCCACCAGCTGAGTCTTGCCCCAGGATTTTGACAGAGAGCAGCACCTTAAAGCACCTGCTGCTCCTTCCCTCTGCTCTCTTTTACGGACATGAGCTGTGCAGAATTTGGGTACATGCAGCAAGGTCATTTTTTTTTGCCAGTGTTTGGTTCCTCTGTACATTTGTGCAGTACAATTCATGAGCATTTCCCTACCTGGGTAGCAAAATAACAAACCAACCAAAAAAAACCCTAACAAACAATAAGCAAACAAACAAACAACTCCCAAATCAAACAAATAGACAAAATCCCCAAACTAAAAAACAAAAACAAACCAAAAGTGCCGAAACAAAAAAAAGAAGCCAAGCCCAAAACCCCAGTACACACACACAGGAAAATCCCCTGAAACCCATCCCCGAGACAAAAACAAAGAAAAAAAAAACAAACAAACAAAAAAAATAAACAAAGGAAGAAAAACCTCCACACAAACCCCCAAGCCCCCACTGTGCTCAAATAATCCCATGTAACCTTAAGAGAAGTGTCTGGAACTAGGTCAAATAGCTGTAGAACTTTGAGAAATTGTAGAATAAAGCCAAGATCTTTTGACTATGTTGATACTGCAAAATCTTACTGTATGAGCAATGTTTCACATATCTGAAGATGATATTTACTAGACTCAGCCTCCCTGGGGAGTTTCCTGCTGGGGCTGCTTTCCCAGTGCTTTTCATATGGATCTCTGTATGTTTGCTTCTTACTCTTCCCTGAAGGTTAAAACTGAAGGTGCTGTAATTCAAGGGCCAGGATAACTTACAAAATTAACTTACAGTTAATTACAGTAACTAACAGTAAATTACAAAAAAAAAAAACCAAAAACCAAAAAACCAAACCAAAACAAAAACCAAAAATACCAACAGATTTGTTTTAATTTTTTTAATTAGGTTTCAGGCAAATTACATGGCTACTCTATGGAGAAAGATGGAACAACTTCTCTCTGAGGTCATCTGTGTTTTTGAGTTCCTTAATGCTATCGTGATAAGGATTCCATGATGCTTTCTCCTGTTTCTTTTTGATATTCTGGTGGTGTTCCTCCCTGCCCAAGTCACCAAAGCCACTAAACCCAAGTAAAACCCATCAAATTGGTGTAGACACATGGGATAGTTCCAGGATTAATACCTGAAGGGATTGTTTCTTGATCACCAAGACCTTCAGCTTTCAAATATTTGTCCTTCAAAATCAGAGGTTTTAAAAACACTCCATTGATTTCAGCTGTGTTAGAGTTATTTTTAAGCCATTTCCCATTTCTTTTATTCACTTCACAGCTACTGAAGTTTTTAGGAGTAAGAAAGTAAATCATACTGATTACAGGCTTCCATTAAACAGAAATAGTAATTTTCTGCACTAGAATTACAAGTATTTTTCATTTAAAGATAATTAGATGTATAGAGTGGATCAGTTTAAAATTTGCAATTAAAATGACTGAGTAATATAATAGAAGAATTTTGTGGAGCAAATGAATTTTCAGACTTCCATAACTATCTCTACAAGGAAATGAATATATATATAGTAAGTGTTTTCTTACAAAGGGTGAAACTGTTGGTCTTCATAAAAGGCAGAGAGCAAAGGCAGTGAATTTATATTGGGTGTGCCATAAGAATTGGGATATTTCTTGAATGCACTGCCTGATCAAAAATGTCATTGTCTCTCACCAAGGTCTTAATGGTTGTCAAGGTTTCAAATTCAAATACTCATCAGGAGTACCAACCCATTGAAAATTAATAATATGTGAGTGTATTTATTCCTAAAGGTACACAGACAAATTCCCTCTCAGATTAATGAAAAAACACCCAGTCATTCTAGTATTCCCTCTGTTGGTTTTCAGAGGGAAGCTGAATTTTTGGCTGCACTTCAGGAGCAGCTTATTTGCTGTGACAGTGCTCCGCATTCAGCAGTGATGTGGCTATCTGAAATGGGAATAATGTGTTTTTCTTTCACTAGTGTTGCCACAAGAGGATTTAAATCATCTGGCAGGATTTCAGTCGAGGGCTATTCCAGAAGGAAAACCTAAGGACAGCAGAATCTTCAAAATAAGACTAGGACAGAGAAGTCAAAGGGATAAAAGGTACAGACAATAATGGTATCATTTGAGGTATTTAAAGAGTAACTCAAATGCTTCCTAAGTAAACACAGTCCTTAAATAAGCTGGGTTTTGGTTTATTTTTCACTTTACCTAGTGAAAAAATTGCAACTGTGTATTACAAACATCTATTTGAGGGTGAAATTTAATCTGTTATGAGAAAAACCTGACGCCAGCAAATGAGTCTATAAATAAATTTGATAGGTCTGTTCATAAGGCCTCCTGCAGCACTTCCCTGTATTGCAGTGGACACCTTCTCCTTGTTTGTTAGCAGCAGGAGCTCAAGGTTTTTGCAGCTTTTAGAGATTTTTAGGAAGACTGAGATCATCTCAATTGTGAAGTATGACAGCTTATAAAAAGCAGAACTGTAATGAAATACTGGTTATCTTACTGGGACATTCCACATTCACACTGAAGCACTCAGACCTGCGTAATTGATGAAAATGTCCTCTTCCTGGATGAGAACCTTATCCAGGGACTCCAGGTGTCTGCAATTGGGAGTTCTTGTTTTGTGCTCCTGAAGCATTTGTCATGACGAAGACCTACTTCAGGACTAGTAAACCATTTGGACAGCTCATTATTCCCAGAGCAGTAGATGTGTACACACCATGCTGTGGCTCCCTGGGGTCTTTTTGGGGGCTGTGAGTGCAGGTCTTTTGTGGACTGGTGACTTGGGGTCTCATTTTCAAAGCCATGAAACTCTTGGGTCTCTTTATGCAAGCTGCATCCCTTGCTCCTGGAAATTCTGCTGCATCGTGCAATCCCCAGCTCCTTCTCAGCTGCCAGACTCACCTGAGAAACTGTGGGCAACACAGACCTGCTCTAAATGGCTCTGGGTCTGCTTCAGTAAAAAACACCCAATGAAAAAAGGAAAATAACCTGGGAAGTGTAAACAGCACTTGCTGTCTCATAACTAAACATAATTACCAGCATTAACTAATTACACCCAGAGAAATATTTGATTATATTGAGCATGCTCTTTGATTGATGGGCAACAACATGCTTATTAATTAGTCAGTGGTACAGAAGGCTGCAAATAGTCTGTGTGGAGCAGTCTCTTTCTTACAATGAAGAACTGATGTGTCATGGGATGCTTTGAGGAATTCAGGTTTCTTGAGTTGGTTGTGTTTTAAAAAAAGACAAACAAACAGGGGATCTGTCCAGATATACACACACAAGAACGGATAAGACTGTGCACTGCAAGAGTTGAGAAGGAAAATCCAATTTTTCCCCATTTCAGCCCTTGCTGTGAGCCCAGCACAAGGAGGCTGGACACGTTTATCCCCTCTGTGTTGTCTGCTCCAGCCCTGGATTGATGGTGCTCAGCACTGCGGTGCCAAAGGCAAACTGCACATCCCTGGTGTGGGATACAGAGAGGAAAAAAACCTCAAAAACCATCCCAGTTCTACTCTTAGCTCGGGGCTGTGCTGGAAGGCATAGACCTCTGCCAGGATTTTGTACTTTCTGCTTTCTTGTCCCTTTTCTTCCTTTTTTTCCCCCCTGATTCCTTCCCCCTCCCATAGCACAAACACACACATCCTTGGTTTAGTAATGAAATGTGAAGGGTGTTTACTGGGACAGAAGGAGCTGGAATAGAATCCTGGGAGGAAATTTGAAAGCTGCCCTTTGCCAAGTGCTTATAAGCCATGAATCAGCAGACAGGAGGGACTGTCATAAAAAAGATCACCAGGCTCTTTTATCTGTGTAAAATCAGAGATGCTTGTCATGTTATCAGACAGCTGAATGTCTGCTGTTAATTCCTAGAGTGTCTTGCTAGGTATTGGGTACTTGGAAATCATACCACAGTATAAAATATCTAAATGAAACCATCTATTTCTGCGTGAAATTGTCTTTTATCTTGTTTGTTTTAATCGCCCAATTAGTAACAAATAATTTTTTCCATGTTTAGAACAAAAAAAAGAATTTTAACTTCAAACTTCTTGCAGATTGGTTTCTTCATTTAGAAAAAAAGGAAAAAAATACTTAATCTGATAAATTCTGTCTTGAATTATTTGTTTCTTTGTAGTGAAGCAATGATGTGTGTCCTTCTGAATTCACTGTCCTGTTCTTGCCCTTTCCATAATTTGATAGTCTTGGTCACCTGGGGGTTGAGATGTCGAAAAAGATGTGAGGAATTTAATAGCCTGGCTGTGCTTCTCACACAGTTCTTTGGTTTCATGTGGGAGTATTTGAAGTGAATAAAGTAAATTCTCAGTAAAATTTTCCACTTTCAACCATGTGGGGTTTTGGGGATTTTTCTTTTTTTTTTAATGATGAAAATCACTAAGTGAATTTTGGTTACTCCTGTTAGTCATGTCTGAAGGAGAAACGTTATTTTAGAAGTGCTAAGTAAGCCAAAGTGCACATTAAAATTGTTTTTGAAAGTGCAAACCCTCTAAGCAATACTGTATAGGTTATGTACAATATCCCAGGTACTGAAAAACAGCTTGGCAGGGCAGTTTTATCTATTTTAGGGATTTTTTTGTGTGCATATTGAGGGAGGTTGTGGAAATGTCTGTATTTGACTACTGCACCCAGTGATAGCCTTGTGACAAATTTCTTTTAATGGTCCTTTCTGTTTGAACAGAGAGGAATCATTCTGAGGGCTGTAATTTCAGCAAAAGTACAAAATGCCTTGAGTTTGCTTTGCCACCAGTCCTTAAATTCAGACAGGGTCATGGAAGCCATGCTTACAATTTTAGCACGCACACCCCTGTTCTCTACTCCTTTGCAGCTGGAGAGGTAACAATCAGAGTCTGCTCTCCTTACCCAGATGCATTGCTCACGAGCCAAAAAAAATGTAAATGTGTGCCCTTGATCAAAATCAACTGGCTCAAAATCAACTGAGAAGGTGGAACAGGCACATGTATTTAATTAAGTTGAATGTGACATAGATAAGTTGCAGACACCTTGAACAGAGTAACTCCGGAGTTGTCTGTGATGTAAAATAGGGACTGCACTGGATATATTTCTCACTACATGGCTAATATATAATTTTCTTTTCTTATTGTCGCTATTATTTGGAGGTTTGCTGGTTTTGGATGGGTTTCTCTTGCAAAATCAGCATCATTAATACTACTTAACAGCAGAAGTTTTGAAGGCTTTTGTTCATATAACTCCAGGTGTCAGACTGCTTTATCTAAACCACTGTAACATAATTTTGGATGCACAGCAAGTGCAAGATTAGAGGATTTTGCTCCAAATCAGAGCTTCCCAGCTTTGAATCAAATAATGCCCTTATAGACCTGCCCCTTTTGCCAGTGTGTTTCACATAAACACGAGAGGAATATGTTCCTGTCTTCACCTGACTTGGTTAAAGTGTGTACTGAGCAATAATCCAGTAGTTTCTGAGCTAGGTATTAGCAATCATTGAAAGAATATGCAAAAACCACTTCCAATTTTCAGACGGTTAAGTATGAATAATTTACATGCAGGAGTGCTCATGTCAGTGCTAATGCTATAAACATGGAAGGGAAGCATCAGGAACAATGATTGAAATTCATCAACAAAGAACGATGGTTGAAATTCATCAGAATGTGTTGTTGCTTTATGTATTTACTCAGGATTCCATGTTTCTGATAAGCTGTCAGCCCTCTGTGTGTGCCTAAATTCACTTTTAATCAGTGGCCATGACTGTGTATAATCCAGGAACTCACTGAGATCTTCCAGAATCTGATTTTTTGGTATTTTTCTATCAGAAAAACCTGATCTAATACATCCTTAGTGTGCCACCTGCCTTTTCCATGGGGTAAAACCAGTATGGATCCTATGATCCATTGGATCTTTGAGCCCATAGCTAGGAGAGACATATAAATACCTCCATGATGAGAACCGGCTTGTTTTCCTTCTAAATTCTGTCCCACCTGTGCTCCCTGAGTCCATCCAATTATTCCTCTTGTGTATCAATGTATTGACAGCATCCTCCAGCTTTGCATCAGCAGCAAGGTTGATAGTGGAAATGCTAAAACACCAATTTAGTGTCGTGGATCAGCAGCAAGTGGCTCTTTGCTGGAGCCACTCTTTCCAACACTCTTAATTACCCACGTGGAGTCCAGATTCACTTTGCATTTCCTTTGCTAATGATGCTGACAGGAGGCCCTGCTAACACAGAGCTGGTGAATGCAAGTCCTCCAGCATCTTGCACAAAAAGCAGCAGCCGCAATTAAACCACGTGGAGAACAAGGATGGAGCTGACCTGCTGTGGTAATGATGTATTTTTGGGGTCTGCTGTAAAGGACGGTGGTTTCAGACCACGCATTAGACTCATTAGAATGTCACTGCAGAGTGCCTGAGACCAGAGAAGTGACACTTCTGATTAGTCTGGGAGGCACAGGCAGGGTGTCTGTTGTCATGGGCGTTGGCATGCCTGTGATATCTGGGATATCACAGATATCTGTGATATCTGAGGGGCAAAGCTGAGGGTTCTGATGGCTCTGGGAGAGAAAGAGTCTGTGACATATGGCTGTCCCTCCAGGTGCCCACTACAATTATGGACAGAGCCTGAGAGCTGGTAGGAAAAAGAGAAAAAAAACCCCAAATCTTGATAAGCAGTGCAGATGTGCTCATAAATGCGACTGTCATCTGCATTTCAGTGGGGAATGGTGTCAACACAAAATGTGTTACCACAGTGAAAGATTTCCTTGGAGGTGTTTTTGAAGGGATGCTCATGATACAGTAAGATGTCTCTCTGCTTGGTTTTACTTTTAGCTCCGTCTATTAATTTGTTGTTTAGTGAAGAAGAGTCATGGGTGGGGAGGAGGAGGTAGAACAATAGTGTTCCCTCTCCAAGTGAAAAAGTAAAAATATCTGGGTGGAAAGTGGTTGTGAGCACAAAAAAAAGACTTCAGTTTAAAAAAAAAAAGACACAGGGGAAGTGGCAGATACTCACCCACTCCCAGTTAGATCATTTTGAGCCTCATTTTGGGGCAGTGATAAATTCTAAGATTAAACTGTATTTTATCACCAGCTCTGTCCTCTTAAAAGACACTTATTTAGCTTAGGTATTTTCTCAACTACAATCTACATAGCATTCTCCATCACTCATTAGGAATATTTCTCTCATTTGATTAATCTTCTTTTTCTTCCATGCATACTCCTCTATGGCATTACTGCCAAACATTGCAAAATTTCACAAAAGGTTTTTGCACCTCTATTTGATAGCACGTTTTCTGTTCCTTACCTTCCTGATCCAGCCATGGGTTAGTTATGTCAGCAAGCAAACACTAAACAATTCAAATGCCCATGGAGTGTGGCTGACAAAACAGCCACAAAGTGTTAAAGAGTTCTGTAGAATGAGTTTAAACCACTTTAAACCTAATCCTGAGCGTGCTTCTTGTGTTGTAAAGGGCCTTGCTGGGTTCAATGACATGGTAGGAAGGCTTTCAGATGTCAGAAAACATTTACTGCTTTCAGTGCTTCCCATAATGTATTGGGGAAAAAAATCTCTTGCACCTTTTATTTCTTCATGGCTACAAAAAGTCCACAACAAACCAGTAGTGGTGAGAGTGTTTCATATGTGTAAATAATATTTGAACTAGACTCTTAACAGCTTTTAAATTAAAACACTACTTTTTTTAACAGCTGAGGGAATATTAACAAAAACCAGGAAATTATCCATAAAATAATGTGTAGCATATCCTTTTTGAAAACCACACATTTGTATTAGCATATATGTGTGTTCCTGAACTTCACACAATTGTGGGTTTTTTTTCTTGAGCCACAGAGGACTGGTATTTTGCAGCTTCTGGAGCACAATCATGGGGTTTGTGTATGTGGAAGTAAAATGTAATTTTCCATGTGGTTTAATACACTAAAGCTGCATAAACAGTGTGGAGAATAAACTGTCCAGACACTTTTTTGGAATGTACCATATACTTATATTGAAAGAATGCACAGTTACAGATGTAAGGACATAACAGAGATCACAGCATTTCTTATTAATATATGAAATTATATTTAATATAGGAAAACTCGGGGGGGGGGTGGTGTTGGACCCAAGGAGCCTATGGGTGCAAAACATATTTTGTACCTAGTTTTATTTATGTGCATTTTGGTATTTCCAAGGCCAGAGTTTTTGAAAGGTAAAAATATTTCCAAGGTACTCTGGGCTCTTTTCTGCAGTATTACAAACTCTGCTTCCCTACATCCCCTTTATAAACTGCAGAAAGAAATAATTTACTTTAGAAAGGGTAGAACAGCAGTGAATCTGTGTCTGTGGCTTTAACTTGTGATGTAAATGTTCAGTTGTTTCTTTTTTCCCTTCAACTGTTTGAGCACATAGTTAGGAAGTGAAGCCCATGAAAGCAGAGTTCTATCTTCTACACTTACATTTGCTGGACTATGCTTGAGCATACCTCTTTTTTTTTCCCCTTTATTTTTTTTTTTTTCTCCTGGATAACAGGTTTTTTTGTTTGGTTCCTGGCTTTCTGGTGTGGGTTTTGGTTTTTTTGGTTTTTTGGTTTTTTTTTTTTTGTTTTTTTTTGTTTTTTTTTTCCTGTAGCAGCTGTGTTTTAGAGCCCCACTTACATAACAAACAGATTGAGCTGTGAATGTGATTGATGCGAAGCTGCTGAACATAAAGGATCCCAGAATGGTTTGGGTGGGAAGGGACCCAAGAGCTCACCCAGTGCCACCCCAGTGCCACGGCAGGGACCCCTCCCACTGTCCCAGTGTCCAGCCCGGCCTCGGGCAGTGCCAGGGATGCAGGGGCAGCCCCAGCTGCTCTGGGCACCCTGTGCCAGGGCCTGCCCACCCTGCCAGGGAACAATTCCTCATTGCCAAGATCCCAGCCAGCCCTGCCCTCTTTCCGTTTGAGGTATTTCCCCTTGTCCTGTCACTCCATCCCTTATCCAGATTCCCTCTCCAGCTCTCTTGGGCTCCTAATGTTGGCAACTACAGAGTAGATGTTGGAATGTATTACTGTCCTATTTCCTTCTCTAGCCCTGCAAATTCAGCTGCCTCGGGAGTTGTGATGTTCCTTAATTCTCTCACCTACTCACTGGAGGCTCTACAGCCTCACCTGGCCTTATTAAGTAGTGACTCCTCAGTGAAAACTGGGATTTAAAAGCAAGAGAACAATTAACTTGGAAACTTTAGCGCAGGAATTCTTCCTGCTGGAATGGAACACATTTTATTCCGCTGGCTGTTAGCTTAATCATCTGGCCCATATCATTCCTCACTGTGTAGGATTGTCATCCTGCTGAACACACATTAGTTCTTAATGAGGTAACTAATTTTTAAAATTTAAATGATGTGGCAGGCACCATTCTCCATCAGAGAGGGTTCCAAGGCTTAATGTCAGAAGGAGCCTTTTGATTTAGCTCTGAAAAGACTGGCAGGTTGAGAAAATCTGCTTCTGGTCATTTTAATAAAAATGAAGAGAGGATATTAGGAATTCTTGTACAACCCTTGACTGGCACCTCACAGACCTTTGATAGAGAGATGGTAACTAGCCATGGTATTTGTATGGAGCTTGCATGGGGCTCAGTTCCTTCATTTAGGTACCAGCAGCACATCTTCTTCCATTTAAATAACTGTATCATTTCAGATGTCACTTTGTGAGTAACAAATGTGAATATATTTTCTAGCTTTTCTTCCCCCTATTTTTAACCAGCTCATAGTGCGTGTTCTTCTGTGTCCCCACTGCAAATCACATTTGGCTTGTCAAGAAAGTGTTCTTAAAATATTTAAATACTTCAGTGAAAACTTTTCTAGTTATGTATTTTGATTGCAAGAACAGATTTTAAACTGTTACTGGTATTTAGCATATTTATGGAGTGGGATGGCTGATAACTGATGATGGATAATTGGGCTGTATATTTTGGCATGGAATGGGACACGATGTGGAATAAATTTTCCAGAGCCAGCTATTTTCACCTCCTGAGGAGGCAACTATTCTGAATTTCTTAATATTCCACTCAGTGAGCTGATGCACATTTTAAAAATAAATCCAATTAAAATGCACACATATTTTTGTTTAGGAAAGCAGATGAAAACAGTTCTTGGGAACCAGAGAGGTGTGGGAGTGCCTGGCCAACCATACCGAGGAAAGGTGCTATTTATGCTGGGGAGGGAAAACACCCAAAAGAAGCTGTAGATCCAAGGTCTAGATGTTTGTGTAGGCAGGGGACACTGCACAAAAAATTCAGCCAATTCTGTACATATTCCCCTCTCCTTCTGACTTAGAAACTTTCCTGGAAGAGGCAGCTTCAGTCTGTATAATGATGAAAATGTGTCCAATTTCCTCCATCCTGCTTTCATCCTTCAGGAAGGAGGGCTACACCCAGAAGGAATATAAAGCTAATATACAGGTTTATTGGCAGGTCAGCCCTGGGGGAAGAGAGGGGTGGAAGGTGAAGATGAACTGTGTGGGAAGAGAGGGCACAGCTCTTTGTGGTGTACTCTGAAACAAAAAAAAAAGAAAAAAGAAAAAAAGAAAAATCAAAACCCTCTTTTTCCCCTTCTCATGCTTGATGCAGGGAGAACCAAGGGAGAATCCTCCTTATGAGCAGGGAGATGTGCCAGGTCTGTGTGAATGAAACTTCTGCCTTTGAAACTTGCGGGGAAATTGTACAATGAGGTAAAAAAAACCCCTTCAAAGAGTAGGAGATAGGAGAGCTGGGCCCGAGCTCACATTTGAGTGGAATAGAGGGGAAAGTAATGGAATATTTCACTTGTGAGGAATCCACAACCATCATTTACTCCTGTTGCCTTCTTCTTGGTACTTTCCTCCTCCTGCTTCTCTTCCTCTTCCCCCTGCTCCTGCTCATTGTCACTTCTGTTTAACTCAGATAATACTCCTATCTTAGTAGTAATGGTGCCTCTTTAACAAGGTTAATAACATAAAACATTAAAAACAAAGCATAAAATGCTCTCTCTTACAGTGAAGAGGAGCATGGCCACACTGGGGATAGATTCCTTCCTACACAGGTCTCATGATGAACAATATCTCCAATAATGTTGGAATGGAAACTAAGAAAAAAACACCCACAGGTTTTGGATGTCTGAGGATAGTTTTAACTATTCTTCTCTTAACTTTAAATTTTCTTTCTGATAAAAAATGCAATTACTTTCTATCTGTGGCTGCAGTGGGAATCAGAGTCTAAAAATTCACATTATTATTTTAAAAGGCTTTGAGCCACAGACAAAGGTTTTTTTTATTTTCTCTTCCTGAACTGTTGAATTTAATAGCAAATGCCTTCACACAATTAGCAGATTAATAATCAAGGTTTTTAGGACTACTCAAGATTAGGAATTTATCTCTAGGCCTCTGAAGTTTTCAAATGTAATCAGTTTAATTAGTTAGATGATGCCACCTTGAAGGATGTTAAAAATCATTGAGCATTGGGCTGTTCCTGCTCTCTACATCAATTTGCTTCCCTTCAGAAATGTGTTCTCAGTTGAGTGCTTCATTCCCAGTGAGCCACACAATAATAGTAAATTTTAGAGGTTATTTTAATGGGTTTTAAGTATCAGTCTAAAGTAAAAGCATAGCAAAATAACCAAATTAGTAACTGAGGAAAATTTTTAACTTGTTCTGTCCCTGGAAGAAAATGTTTTCTGCTTGTCAGTGCTCTTCAACTTTTATATATCTTGGTAAAGCTTGAGTTGATGCATCTTTGATGTTCAGCTGCAAAGTATCTAGAAAAAACCTAAAGGAATATTAGCTTTTCAGAGTTACGCAAACACTACAGAGAAAAGAAGCACAAAATTAATGTCTGAATGGCCTTTACTTAGCTTAATTTTGGCTTGTGATATAAAATTTATGCCATGCTGTTTTCTGTCTTAAAAGTGGATATTTTTTTGTTATGCCACTAAGGATGTTTTTTTTCATTTAGCAGAGCATCTCATTCAGTAACAGGTGACTCTTCAGCATCTCCTTACATTTGTTCTTATACTGATCATGCAATGATCTCAGCAGCAATGCAGAATTCTTTTGAATGTAAGAATAGAACACAGCAGTTGTGTAAAATACTTACAGATACAACCAGCAGTTTTTGTCCTCCCTTTCTCTCAAATACGTAAATTGCTCAGGTAAAGTGAAACTTTTTTTCGTCAGTTTGGTGATTTAAAAAAAAAAATGAAAGAAAGAAAGATCAAACTCATTCAAAATTCCTCCTGGCTGGAAACTGAAAAATCCTTCCTGGGTGGAAGTTGATTAAAAGTTCTGGCAGAACATAAAGGGCTTGAAAATAGAGGCAGGTGTGTGATAAAATATCAGAGTGGACTCAATCATTGTGTTGTAGGCACACATCTAGTCCCCCATACCCCTGGAAAAGATGGTCTCAGTTTAAAGCAGATAGAAGTAGTTCTTAATTCAGTGTCTTGGTAAAAAAAAAAAAAAAAAAAAAAGTGGTCTTTTGTCATGTTTTATTGCTGCAGGTTTTGCTTAGGTTCAAAAAGCAGTACAGACATATCACACAAGAAAAGTCTGTAACAGTAAATTGGTGGAAACTCAGAGTTTCCAAGTCCTGGATTGCTTTTCACTGATTTTGTAAACCCCTGCTCTAAACTGCTGTTGATTCTGCTGAGAGCTTCTCTCTGCCAGACACTTAGTCCCATTCCACCTGAGCAGTGATTTTTCAGCTCCATCAAGAAATGTTTCTCAGTCTGCCCTTCAGACCACTCTGTCTGTGCAGTTCTGGTTGGCAGGCTGGGACAATACCTGTCCAGAGCCCAAACCTGCTTCCTTTCCCTCTTATTTATCTCGGAGTCGTGGCTCCAAAGCCCATTTACCTCCTAATCACAGTAGAGTTAGGCATTGTTTATTGCACACTATTCAAAACCTGCTCATGGAATAGAATGATTAATTTCCTTGCAGGCCTCATCAGTGTTCGTCTCTGTAAAAGTCTCTTTGCAATCTTCCTGAATGCATCTCAGAATATTTATATAGCAACCCCCTAAAAAGAGAGCAGGTAATTGCATCTGGTGGAATAGGAAACTGAGGCAGGGCACCCTGGCTGCCTGGTATTGTCACAGCATTCACTTCTTTAAGGAGAGTTTTAAAAGTTCAGCTAGCAGAGCTAACTTTTATTGCAGGGGATTCACATTCTCATCAGTTTTGTCTGGAGTTCACAAAATGAGCATCACAGGTAGCAACCCTTGAAAAGTAGTCTGGGTTAAATACAAGATAACTCTGAGGTTTCATTCCACTTTTTTAACCATGAGATATCTTTTTCCTTTTCCTGTGATTATATGTTCCAATAATTTTGTATCATATGGCACTTTGAGTAAATACAAACTCAGTGATATCTCCAATATCATTTCACCACTGATTCATGATGCTGGCTTTGTGAATAACTGTTTTTCTGACCTAAATGGAGAAAAAAAAGTTCTCCCTCCAAACTGAAAATGTTGGCCTTTGTTTCCTGTAATAATACATTCTGTGGTTTTGGAGCGTTTTTCACTTTGCTAAGGAAACCACAGCAATCACATTTCAAAATGAAATCTTGTTTCAGGATACAAATTGGAAATACTTATGCCATCTTGAAAACATTAAGATTTTTCCTCTGGGAGTCCAAATTCTTATTGAAGTTCAATTGGAATTGACAATTTTCAGCCCATTCTGTTTTCCGCAAGTAGCTAATCTTCTATTACAGTTTAACTCAGCTTGCTCAGCTATGATTCACAGGAGCTCCAGTTTGTGTTCTCACCATGAATTAATGCAAATATTTTCACTCACTTCATTGGCATAGGTGATTGCAATATTTTAATTAATTTAAATACTCTCTGAAGTAGAAAACCTGTTATATTCAGTCCAACAGAAAGCAATGTTCTGTGGTTATGAATGAGTGGCTGACCTGGCCAGAGATAACAGGAAGGAAAATATAAACCCATATTTATCCTGTATCTTTGCAGAGCTGTTGATGATACAGACACTGGGGGTGGTTTCCTCTATTCATTTTGACATTCAGATTATTTTAAGATGGAGAATAATTGGCACTACTTCTTGATAATACTTCTGCATTTCAGAGTTTGCAAACAAGGACATTAAAGCCACCTTAAAGAACTTTACCCTTGATGGAGGTCCTGCTTTCTTCTAAGTGGATTTGAGACTTTTCCTATTAAAAATCTGGACTGACTTTTAAAATATTAATTATCAGTACTTTCTCAGCAGAAACCCATAGTTTTTCCAAGTGTTTCCACAGTCAGCTAGAATCAGCCCTTAGGTTAAGGTGGGTGAAGCATGTTACCGACAACTTTTAAATCCACTGTTATTATAACCTACTTTATTGCTGCCTACCCATCTTTCACAGGGTGTTTCCTTGTGTTTCCCTCAGATATCTCTGTCAAGAACTCCGCACCTGAGGTGAGAATTGTCTGTCTCCATTATTGACACTCTCTCAGGTCGTGGTGCTTTTTTTGGAGATGTTGAAACACCTCAGTTGCCCACCAGCTTCCAGTCTCAGTGTGCTCCAGCACACAGACACCACAGCCCCAGAAGGGCAGTATGAAAACTCCTGACTTTCCAGGCTTTCCAAAGTAGCAAACAATGACAAAAAAACCCCCAAAAAATCCTGGTGCAAATGGCAGAGCTCCATCCAAGTCTCATACGTGGAAGGCAGTTTGTGTTGATTCCTCCAAATGAGTGAATAAGAGAGAAAATTTTAATTTACCTTTCCACTTTCCCAGCTGGCAGAATTTCTGGGTGTTTTTTCTTCTTGTAGGCTGTGATCCCCACAGTTACCTGATACCAGAAAACAGCTAATACACATTTGGATTATTCGATGGTGAGTTAGCAAGAAGTGTAAAAGGGTATTAAAATCTTACACTCTTTTCTGTTACAAAGCTTTAGAGCAGGATTTTGGAAATCCCTGTCAGAATGTTTCTGCCCATATCAAGCAGCTCTAGTATCTAAATCCAGAAATAAGAGTTTATATCTTGCAGTATGCTTGCTTTCATATAGATATACACACTCGTTTCTTCTGCTCAAGTAGTACCAGAAAGTAATAAACTCCTGCTTCCCAACAGAGAGAAAATAACCCATGTTTTCCATCCAGTGCTGAGAAGGGGAGATACTGGAAGAACCAAGCTGGTTAAAGGGTGCTGAGAGATTGGGATCTGGGGGCTCAGATTCTTTACAGATAAGGACTTCTCACGTCCTTTTATTGAGGGTATCAGGAAACAAAGCTGGTAGAAATACCAGTGAAAGCACACAGTAAAATCTCTTTGAAATTTCTATTTCCAAGCTATTCTGCTAAGTTCTACCACATATTTTGCATTTATTTTATTTTATTACGTTTCATGATGTTACAACACCATCAACAAAACCAAGCAGTAACCACAAATTATTTTTCTGTATTCACATAACCATCTACTTCTGCTTCATCTGCTAAAGAGAAAAACCAAAAAAAGTTCTCTCAGAGGCTCACAAGAGACAACTATTTATCTTAGCATTACGATTAACATGAGAGGAAGAGCACAGAGAATATGGAAAGGCTGTTGTGTGCCTCATCGTGCTGAGGAGTTCTCTGCACATGGACTTGTATAGCAATATCTCTTAGAGATTAATCCAAAATGTGTGAAATTGCCCATGCATGGAG